>NC_139636.1:25412968-25515468 GCF_964638095.1 Poromitra crassiceps
TACAATTGAGATATCTGTTACAGATGATGTGCCATATAATGAATGCCTAATTTATGTAATTAGACCATTAAGCATAATCCGAGCATATGTTCTAAATGCCCTGAGGTCTGCTTCCAGGTACTCCCTCTGATGTCATCCATGAACAACTAATGAGCAAGCTGCACGGACAGCAGCCCCGGTCTTTGACAAAATAAATAAAAACATTTATGTAAATATGAAAAAATAAATGTTTGATCATTTGCTGGGCTTATGCTCGCTCATATCTGATTTAAAATTGAGATTAAGGATCAGGGCGAATATGCTTTCATCATTTATAGCCTATACTGATTTCCTTTTGTGGTCAAAAATTCATATTCAAGAGGGCAGCATGTGAAGTTAACCTTTAAGTAGTGCATAGCCCCTCATAAGGCTAAAATTGCCCGCCATTGAGAAGCTTCTTATGAGAGCCCTCTGTCTGCTAATTAATTGTCATTCTGCTGAATATTCATACCTTATCATCAGCGCGTCCTTAATTGCACCGTAAAACATCTCTGGGGGCTGAAATCACCATGGACTTAATTAGAAGCACATACCTATTGGTTGGAGAATTACAGTAGCCTATATGCCAGACAGCGAACTGTGGGTTACCTGCCTCCTCTCATAACGGAGCGGTGCTTAACACAAGGGCCACCATGATAGGTGATAGCACTCCCTTTAATAGGCCTCATTGTGCTAATTACGCATAATAATAGTGAAATAACTGAAATTGGGGGGAATGCGATTGCATGGGATTCCAAATGTTTGTTTTAGAATGCAATTCACACCTCTAGCAAAGTGCAAACTGTTTATTCATTGGTTCTTTAGTAAAACATTGCCTGGAGTTATTGGGCATCAGCAACCATTTAAAAAGTTAAAGTTCCTCAACTGCACCTTGGCATTTTGGGAAATCGCCATTCAAATGAAGCTTAAATTGACCATTGGGACCAAAAAAAATTGCACTATTGCATTTCCAAATTATTTAAGCTTAAATCAACATTGTGATCATCGTAATTGTATGGTATGCCATATGGGCCACACCCAAATTCATTTCTTGATTAATTTCTGTTTATTTTCCACACTATTACAAATTAATCCCTTGACAAAAATGCACGGTGTTTGCTTCTGTAATAATTGCAACACACTAAAATTTTAAATTTCTCTTAATCGTTCCTGAATAGCAGTTTTTTTTTTCTCTCTCCATGGGTCTGGGTGGCAGCATATCTCAACTTGATTCAGTGTGACAATATTGTTTGGCTATCATTCGCTGCTTTAGGATGAATGGCATCGATCCTCTTTTAACAACATTTGTTTCCTATTGTGTTTGGGGGTGCAGCGGTGGAGGGCAGACGTGTGAAAGTGGCTGTTTGATTCTCTTTTTCATCCCCATGACCTCAGCTTTTGTGTCCCGTCACCCTGGGAATGTCACGCCTCACTACTCTACTTTAAGATGTTTCAGAAAGTGCCCTTTGTTTTCACTTCTTTTTTCTTCTTCTTTTTTTAGCCCCACACAAAATTGTTCTTGGTCCCCCCCGCTATAAAGGATACTTCAGACTGAGGCACGGTTCACAAGTGCAATGCAATTTGGCTTATCCCAACCTTTGTTCGGGTCCTACAAATGACCAAACATAGTACAGACTTGATCTACTGCTGCTTGAACTCAGGAGTTTGGGAGCGGCTAAAAAACCCCATTCAGATTCAGAGTCATGGTGGTATTTTTTCAGTGTGTGCATTCGACAGGGACAAAAGGCCTACCAATATCCCATAACCCTGAAGCTCAAAAAGCCACACCGTCTGTGAGGAGGGCAAAAAAACGCACTGCTCCTCCGTGGCTCGGTTGGTTAATGCGAGTCCCAGGTTAACTTTGCAAGACACATATTTGCATGACAGTAACTGGTCACTTCTTTGGAGCAAATAGGATATAATTGATCATGGGTCTTCGCAGGTGCAAGCGGCTGCAAGGATCACTTGTGGAATATATGAGCTTTGATTATTTTCTATCATGCATAGCCTATTTGCTTGACAGTCCATATTCATCTCAAGCCCCATAATATGTTTTATTATATAGCAAAGCAAAGCATGCGCTGCTATACAACCCCATGCAGACGGATTTGCAAACGGCTAGTTAAATGAATTTTAGACACAATACTATTTTATAATGAATGTGCTGAATGTCAGAAGATGTTTGCTATACTACTTGGCAATGTGTTGTCATTATTATCCACGGTGATTCAGATGGGTCGACAGGGCCACTTCCTTCATGGACAAAACATTTTCAGTTGAGCGTAAATAGGAAATGACAGGTGTTAAAAAGGCACTTCGGAGAGGAAGAAAAATAATAATAGGGAAGCAACTGGATGGAGGCATCGGCTTTGTGGTGGAATTAAAGAAACCTCGAGAATTCTATAGCCTACCCTACACATTTCCTCTAAATCACAGATGCATGCATAAGCATTTACCGTGTAAATAATCACAGTAAGCTTTTTTTTCTCCTGTTGGCTTGCATCTTACAAACATCTTACAACCGGTGGGACGCTGTCCTAACTGATTTCTGGGTCAGAATAGCTTGGTGTTCCGGCATTGCGATTCTATTCGTAATCCGTCAGACTGGTGATGGGGTGCATTGTGGGTTTATGGAGGGAAATTAGCATAAATTATGAGCAAATCTGCGTGTGCATGTGTGTGGTCCCTGGCATTGTAAACCCTCCAAGCGGAAAGGTGGCCCTGGCCAAAAGCTTGAATAGCCATGGCTCAAAATAGGCTTCCCATTTGGTTTTCACATTCATATAATTGACTTATGGATATTTTATACAGTTTTCACCACACCATCCTCAAGGGTTTATTTGCATTTCTGAAGTACTTTTCAATCTTCTTTACATAAACACAATAGGCTTGATTGCCTCATGAAGTTTCAGTTTGAACAGCATTGTTTGCATTGTGTTGATGTTTTTATTGTCTACTTCCTTTGCTCAGCTCGGAGCAAAATTAGCTGAGAAAAACTAATAGTCGGCTCGTCAACAAATGTGTTCATGGCAAATCATTTTGCATTGCGCGCATTTATTTCGTAAAAAAATATTATGGGCTATTCGAATAAATTAACATTTCGTCCAGTAAAACTAAAATCACAAATAGCATGCTGCTAATTCATTCAAATCCACTTAAAAAGATTTACCGACGAGTAAATGGGCAGGTGCTTCCTCGCAATTTACGCATGACGCGCATTAACCTTTACGAAAAATATACACATTACACGCAACACTGCACAAAATAAATAATTTTAATAAATTCATGATAGGCTATACAATACAGACTGACATCAACAGCAGAGATCACTAAAAGCCAATATCAATAAATTGCTATATGCCTGATAATTTCCATGTTAAACATTCCATTTCGTTATTCGTTTTACATTTGTGAGTTGTATAACTGTAAAGTCCGCTGAAGAAGTATGTTAGCGCATACCTTCACACTGAGTGCCATCGCAGTTCAATTCCGGTTGCCGAGCCTTTTCACCCCCTTTTTCTGTCTTCAAATGGAAATGATTTCTATTGGCCCAAGGTGTCCATGTAAATAGGTGTAAATGAAACCAGATTATGCCTTCCTCCCAGCCCCCTCCTCCCATGGCAATTGTCATGTGATAGCAAAGAGGTGGCACATTAATGGGGCGCCTCTACAGGGGTCTTTTCTGCTCATGTCACTACATAAAACTATCAGATGGTTAGAGGAAGGACATGGAGGCATCCACTTAGCTCGTCTTATCAAGGACGCCAGATGAAGCCTATTCAACTCTGCTAGCGGGACAAGCTGACTTACTTTGCAAGAAAGACTTACAGCGCCCGTCACTCCATAAATGTGCACCGTCCGACCGCCTGCAAACTCCAGAGGCGCTCAATTGCACCGGCTTCACACGCAGGTGACTTTACGCAGCTCCAGCTTTGCGCGCATTTAGACTATCTTCGGCGGTTGTTTCCATGAAGAGTGGCAAGCCTTCGCCAAGGAATTAACGGAGACTAAACTTGTACTTTTGTGAAAAATATCGAGGATGCCTCGTCCAGGGAGAAACACGTACAGCGACCAGAAGCCGCCTTACTCCTACATCTCCCTCACTGCCATGGCGATCCAGAGCTGCCCAGAGAAGATGCTCCCTCTCAGTGAAATTTACAAGTTCATCATGGATCGATTCCCTTATTACAGAGAAAACACCCAGCGGTGGCAGAACTCTCTGCGACATAATCTGTCCTTCAACGACTGCTTTATCAAAATCCCACGGCGCCCAGATCAACCAGGTAAGGGCAGCTTTTGGGCGCTGCACCCCAGTTGCGGCGACATGTTTGAGAATGGAAGTTTCTTGAGACGCCGCAAACGGTTCAAAGTGTTGATGGCATCTGATCATTTGGCCCCGAGTAAGCAATCCGACGCTGCCCATTACCTTCAACAGCAAGCCAAACTAAGACTCAGCGCACTGGCAGCCACTGGCACACACCTCCCGCAGATGTCCAGTTACAACCTCGGAGTGTCGCAGTCATCAACTTTTAAGCACCCGTTTGCCATTGAGAACATCATTGCCAGAGAATACAAGGTACCGGGGAGCCTCGCGTTTTCCACCATGCAGTCGATGTCTGCCGGGTATCCCCTCCACAACCAGTTGACTTCAGCCTGGCCCCATATGTACAACACCAGCATGATTGACACGGCGGGCCCAATTTCCATGGCAAGCAGCGACTACAGTGCATATGGCATGCCCATCAAGTCCCTCTGTCACGGGGGACAGTCGTTACCGGCTATCCCCATGCCAATAAAGCCCACCCCGACCTCCATGTCCGGTTTCTCGGCGCTACCTCCACACCTGCCCGCCTTTCTATCCAACTCCCCACAGTCTCTGAGCCCGACGTCCCCACAGACAGCAACGAGCCAAAGCAGCCCCGCAACGCCGAGCGAGACTCTGACCAACCCCACACTACAGTCGGTGGCTGTGCATTGACCAACACAACAGTGAACTTTTCCAGTGTTGAACTGTCGGCTCCCATAGCCCCTTTTACCAAACCCAAAGTTTATATTCTTGTCGGGGAAAATACTATCAAGGCGAGAAGTTGCATTGCATAATGATTCACTTGTGTGTGTGTGTGTGTGTGTGTGTGTGTGTGTGTGTGTGTGTGTGTGTGTGTGTGTGTGTGTGTGTGTGTGTGTGTGTGTGTGTGTGTTGAATGTGTCGCTTTAAATTGTGTCAGAAGTTCAGCACAGAATCGCACAGCGAAGTATTGCTCTTCAAAATATAAATTATTTGATAGTTCTATTTTTCAGTTTATTGTAAAATGTGGGTTTTGAACGTGGGGCCACTGAGAGGAGGGAAGAAGTTTATTTTGGCACCATCACCTATGATTTGAAATGCTTGCTAACCCCATGACAAAATTTCAGTTTCATCAAAGAATCTCACTTTGCACCGTTTCTATGTGACCACTGTAATGTCAATGAAATTTGCGAGGCAATGATTCTGTGTATGTTTGCTTTTAATACTGGACTGATGGTTAAGGGTATATATGCCAAATATGGGTTAGATTTGTTCTTACCATCCCTGTAAAAAGAAAGCAAACAGAATTATGAAATCTTTTCAAAATTGAAAAGTAGTATTGTCAAATATGTTCTCAAATGCAAGATGTGAATATTGCAAATAACTGATACTGAAATGTTGTAAAATGCACTTTTTAGTTTTATGTTTTAGATATCTATTTTCCAGAAAATGTTCTGTGAAGCATTTAATTTAAAACGCTGTGGTGACCATGTGTATCAGATGCTGTAAATTTGTTTCTTTTTAGGTAAAGCATGCATTCTAAATTTGTGTTATTGTTGTTGTTGTTGTCGTTGTTGTTGTTGTTGTTTTGTTTTTGTTAATTTTTTGCAAGCATGCGTGCTTTTGAAAAGTGTGCAAATAGTCTGCAATGAATTGGGAAAAAAGCTGGTCATCAAAATATTTTCTGATTAAAAGTGAAGTAAACAATCACAATGTTTCTGGAGATTTACTAAGGACATTATTATTATTATTATTATTATATTACAACTGCTACTATACTAATACATTTCTGAATGTGATTAAAAAAAGACTTGATGGCAATATTTGGTATAGCATTCTTCAGGTTTTAATTGAATTCAATTATTTTAATGTAAAGTTTCTCATACCTTAAATTCAGACCTGCATGTGTGAATTCAGAGTGTGAGAGTCAAACGCTTTGCAGAGAAGCAGTGGGAGAGAAATGAATCGTGCAGTCGATTAGGATGCATGGAGTTGCCATGCCATGGTCACAGCGCAGACAACTGGGCTCATTCATCAAGCTGTAGGCTATACACAATTAAGCCCAACAATAAACATTTAGACAAGCAATGCATATAGCAAGTTATTGTAGACCTATGTCTAAATTAACCAATGGTTACATATTTTTCAATTCCACAAATGTCATAGGGTAATTACATATAATTGCCATGTTGAAAATTATACCATCCTGCACTGGGTGAAGCTCACATTAAAGACATGCACTATGCTTTTTCTATTATTTTTAATTTAATTTTGTTGTTTCATCAGGGTATATACATCATTATTCTGATGATATATGGGATAGTACATTATTTGTAATAAAATAGGCTATACAAAATAAATATAAATTACACTCACTTATTTGATTTGTTTTCAGAAAGGCTTAAATGAAGAAAAAGCGCTTTATCTGCTTCCCCTAGAAAGCAACAGCCTATCTCGGGGTATTAAACAAATACATTAGAATTCCCTTACTTTATGCAATCGAGTAGATCAAATAAAGGGTCTCCGCCACTTCATTCTCCCTCATTCACTTGAATTGAAAGTGCAAAGAATTGCAAACTTAGGCTGGGCCACCAATGTAGATTTTGCCTTTTTTTCAGCAAGACAAAAAGACTGATTTTTCACAAAAACATTGCTGACTGGGAACTAGGAAACGAGCTCTGAGACCCTTTTGGAATTTAAATCCACCCCTCCCCCACGGACTGTTTGTACAACAGTGTTAGTTTTCCCCCCCCACTTTGTGCATTTGTATATAATGCTGACTCTGGATGATTAAATGTATTGAAGTTGCAACCCTTGTTTCCAAGCTTTCATTTTAAACCTATATTATGCTGTAGACTACAATTAAACCACATTAATAGACAATTAAGCTTTTTCATTGAGCACATTTATATGGTAATTAGCACACTTAAATAGAATAACATACCTGTTTCTTTGGCAGAAAAAAAGCCATCTGTATTCCTCATAATTAAAGACCTCACCATGTTGAATTCACAATATACTTTTATAAATATAGTTTTATTTTTATTTTTCTAATTATTTTTAGTGAATTCTTAGTAAATTTGATTACTTGTTCATGTGTTGCACGAAGAATCCCTTAAGTACATCATTTAGGTTATAGAGCAGATTTTTTTGAAGGACTTTTTAAAGAACTGTTCTGTACACAGATGCAGAATAAAATGACACTTAATTGCACTTCAGTGGTTTCTGGTGCCAGTATTTGTTCTAATGCAAGATTGAACAAGTGGTTGGAATTCAATTCCCATCCAAACAATTTGACCTGAATAAAAAGCCAAGGAATTCACAAACTAATTGCACCACATCAATGAGATGGAGTAAAGCCATTGGTATAAAAAATAATGTTACATGATACAACGGCTCAAAAGGGGGAGGCGGGAAAAGAAGCGTCAGACAGTGAAATCCTGTAACACAGATCTCAAACCACTGCCACTGAAAACTCATTCTGCCTTCAACTGACATCCATCAAAGTGAACTCAACTGTCTATAAAACTATTTTCTGGAGATAACACTTTCCAATATGGAGAGTTTCTGCATCGAAGGTTTTGAGTTCCTGCAATATACAGTGGCCCCATATAACATGACGTTTAGACACTTTCACCTTTAATAATACATTTTGGCCTATCAATAAAAACGGTTCTTGTTATTTAAACTTGTTTTGTTGTGAGAATGCAAGGTTTACCAGAGTTAGTTTGAACATGCTTGAATGTTACTGTGTCAACTCATTAGCACTAACATGAACTCAGTTGTATAATCCAAGTCTGCGTTGTCCTTGTTCTCTCAACTATGTTCTACTTAGACAAAGAAGAAGGTCATCTTAGGCAGGGGATGAAATATAGACCGCATGCAAAACCCCTAGTTTAATTAAAATAATTCATTAAAGTGGAGGCCCAAGGTAATTAGCATGTATAATTTATGATTTGCTTAATGCATGCAGGCAGTGGCCTCCGCAATAAACTCAACTTAACCTCAAGTCGGGAGCTGAAACGGACAGGGTGCTGTTATTTACTGTGTTTATTGTTTGGATATTTGTCAAGGGGAAGCGAGTGTTTCATAAAACCCTGGACGTTAGCCGGCTTTCACTGCAGCACGAATGACTTATTTGTTTATGAGTTTATCTTGTGGATTTATGCCCACTCATAACAAATGTTGTCAGATTTGTTGTGAGGGAAAGATATTGGGAATTCTGTTTTTTCTCTCTCTCTCCCTCTCTCTCTCTCTCCCTCTCTCTCTCTCACACTCTCTCTCATGTTCAGTATTAGCTTGCTGGTCAGTAGTGTTGAGAATTGTTTGCTTGGATACAGTTCCTCTGCTGACAGAATGAGGCCATGGACCAACATGTACCACAAGGTAGCTTCTCTTCTCTGAGACAACACGCTGTCAACACTGACTTTTAGAAGCAGCAAAATAATCGATGATAGACAAAACTTGCATTAATTATACTCTGCAAATGTGCCAATGCTTGACAAGCCTTTGACATTTTCAAACATGACCAGTGGCTATATTTTCCTATTTCCCGCAAAGTTTTGATAAAACCACAAAGTAAAACAAATATTTTCAGATGGTGCTGTGGACCATGGTAAACAGATTTATTTTAGCGGTAAATAGAGCAACGTGCCTGACTACTGATGTACAAGTCCTTATTTTCAGCCACCGATGACTCAGAATTACCAAATGAAACCAGGCTGCTAGTTTCTAACCAACTGTACAATTTAGATTTCTAAATATCTAACTTTTAATACCAGTCTAAACACAAATAGCCTACACACGACCTGCTGTTGGTGAATCTTATCTTATTTGATCATGCTCATAAGATTTTGTCAAAGATAATCTTTGACATTTCTGTTTTATTGCACAGCATGAAAGATAATAATGCAAGAGACAGCAGTGTTGGGATGACATGCTGCATAAAAACAGACAGACAAATTCAGATTTGTATTGTTTTGCGTGCAGCTCAGTCCACGAGAGCCTAGAACAGTGGTTCTCAAAGTGGGGTCCGGGGACCCCCAAGGGTCCTTGAGGGGGTTCCCAGGGGGTCCCCAGCAAAAAGGGTAATAATTTATTTCCACTATAATACCATCCCATAAGTAACATAATGACAGAATGTATGACTATTTTGGCCATGGGTTTCATACACTTTCTGCAATAAAATATCTAAAAACCAAAATCATATCACATGTGCATGGGATGCTGGGACAAAAATCGTATTAACTGGGAGTTCCGTGGTCTAATTTGTGTCAGTTTAGGGCTCCTTTGATGTGACCACTGGCCTAGATCACCCAGGGGTGAACAACTTACCATCATTTAGTACCTGAATAGACCGGCTTTCCTCAGTAATAAAGCAGTCCTCTCAGTGCACGGTGTCAGCATCAGACTGGGGTAAAGTCATCAGTCATTATAGTGGATCAGACTGTGGTAAAGTCATCATCGGTCATTATAGTGGATCGCAGGCTAAATACATCACTAGGCTGTGGCAAAGGTCAAAGGGCAGATATAGCGGGGGCAGCTGGAGACGCAGGGGAATGCAGCGGCGCACGAGGCTGGCTCGGCCAAACACCCATGTGTGCATGAAATTAGAGTGTCAACATGTGATTCACGCTGCTGGGTGGCGGCTGTGAAACAAATTATGTCAGCGGGTGGCAGCAGCAAAATTCCAGTGAGAAGCAGCAGATAGCTACGTGGAGGTTACGACCGGGCCGTGGATTCTCTTTCATGGGTTTTGATGAAACTGTTGACACCCAGCACATACTGTATGCTACCTCCTCTAAAAAGAAAACAAAGAATTAGCTTTTACGTATTGTGCTATCAGTGAATGTTTGATCTCCTCTACAGCATTTTCGTCAAGCCTCTAATGGAGGGTGCTGAAGACCAAATGGCCCCTGATAAGATCATTGTTATTCAAGATAAGGATGCTTATTGTCACCAAAGGTTAGTAAAAGTTATAGGTAAGGTGCTAAACAGAGGGTCCCCCCCACTGACTGAAAACCACTTAAGAGTTGAACATTTCATGAGCAAAGAGATTACGTGTTGTTTACAACTTTATATATTATGGATGTCCATGAGGTTTGGTTTAATCAGTAATGTGAAGTGGATAAACTGTCAGCGCATAAGCGGCAGATTTGATGGCAGATATTTTTTCCGTACGGTTCTTTCAGTTTCAATATGCAGTGAAAATGACAGGTACAATTAAAGAAAAGGAAAAAAAGGGCAAGACAGTGGTGCTTGTGCAATGTCGGGCCGGTTGAGACAGAGTCGAGAGACAGACCACTAACAAGTCAACCATCCATCCATCAAACTTCAGGCACCACACCTGTCAGCCTCCACCTTCAACGACTCTGCTATTCATGCTGCACATGGATTACATTTGACATGACTATATAATATATTACATACTTCTTTTTAGTCTCATTTTGAAGGTGGGTTTAGCAAATCATTGCCTAAAGGTTATGTTGTATTGATTGTGTACAAGTGGGCTATATTGAGGACGTAGAGGCTACTGGTATTCCCATAATTTGACCGGGCATCCTGCCTTAGTTTTTGACTGACTTTAAAGAGCTCCAATTTGTAAATTGTGGGAGCCAACGCGCCTGTCTCGAGAGACCATACTCGACCAAATGCTTGTTCATGATACAGAACCCGGTGTGTGTGTGTGTGTGTGTGTGTGTGTGTGTGTGTGTGTGTGTATGTGTGTGTGTGTGTGTGTGTGTGTGTGTGTGTGTGTAACCCAAATCAAACACCCATACAAACAAGGCGCTTTAATGAAGGTACTTAACAGATTTGACACCACGATGTTTTTTGTTCTCAACTGCTTTAGCTGTTCGGTGTTAGAACTGTAACCGATCCTGTGGGTTTTAGCGGCCTGCTATTTCCCCCTTTTAAAATGTGGGACGAGAAGCTAATTTATCACCTTTCTTTCCTTGGGATTGTATCTTGCTGCCCTGTACGACCATAAACTAACACTTGTGGAGGACTTCAAAGGTGCACTAGTAGGTAGCAGAGGTGAGAAGAGGTCCCACGTCTACCGGGGGCCAGTTCCTTCTCAGAGATGAGATGGAGCTGATTAGCAGGAGTGTGCAGCTAGCCGGGCCCCGTGGGGCACAGCAGCTGCAGGAGCAACTCCCCGAGGGAGCAGCAGAGGTGTGAGTTTTGACAGCCACTGTCTCTCTCCCCTCTGGATGCTGCAGGGTCGGGGCGCCCTCCTCCGCCAGCCAGCACCGGGCTCCATGCTGGATAGGAAGTCAGCAGTAATTGCCATTCAGCCGGTGGGATAGAAAACAGAGGGCACAATAACCGGCTAAGAACACACGGCCCATCTCCTCTTTTGTCTGCATGTGTTTGAGGAAGGATGCTACCTCCTTTTCTCAGCAGAACAAAGCTGCAATAAAGTTCTCGCCGTCAAATGCAATCTTGTTGCAGAAGTGGTTGAGGACGGCGTTATCATTCAAGTCCGGCCAATTTACGCTGCGCACTTGGAACCTGTTTCTCTACGCCGGGACTCTGCGAGGCCCCAGATGGCTGCTTGTTATTGTATAACAAGGCTCGCATTGTTCTGTTAATGTACCTTCATCTGTCTTTGATCTAATCTCATGTTGTCACGGCCAGTGTAAAAAATCCCCATTAAGTGCATGATCCAGCACTGTGCTCATTGTGATTGTGATAATCTCCTGCATTGAGATTCCACTTTGTGTCTTTTGTTTCTTTTGTTAGTGGACACAATGTGAGGTTAATTAGCGGCCACTGGTAACCTCTGCGTTCCTCGATGCTTCATCACAGCTGAAGTGTACTCTTCACTGGGAAACGGGGGGCTGCTGGCTGGCACTCACAAGACCTCTTCCAAACACAGCCTCCGCCAGTCCAAAGCAAACACCATCCAAACAGAGCACCCCATTTAATCCCTTTCAGACTACACAGGCCCCCAAAAACTAGCAAGTAGAACTGTTTCTACATATTATTAATTGCTTGCATTGTTTCCTGATGTGTGGATTGAGAACATACGGGGGAAGTTAAACCAGTGTAACCATCATCATGACAAAGGAGGATAAGGTTGCAGTGATCAACTTGATCAGTGTCAAAAGGTTTCAGCGTGGCCATTATCCAAGCCAGGGTGTCACAGTGTGATTTTGTTCTCGATTCCTTCTTTAAAGCTCTCTGCACAGTGCATTTATCTGCGATATTGCCCTTCCGCCACTTCAGCTTCTCCCAAATTCCCTGGTGGTCTAATTTATGTTAAGTCACAAACCTCCCCTATGGCTGTTTTGAAATGTTCAGAATGGAGACTGTGTGCTCCCGGTTTATGCCAGCGCCACAATCCCCTGTGTAATTGTTCTCTATGGGAAAGCACATCTCGGTGAAACCATCTGCAAGTCCATGGGGCAGTTTCCTAAGAATGAGTGGACTTCTTAGGGGGGTTCCACTGCAATCCAGTTTCTCTTGTGAAGCAAGTAATTAATTCAAATCTCAGGAAGTCAATAGCTGCCCGGATCAGAGGCACGCAGCACACAGCTGCTGATACCTACGTCTTCTCAGGAAGTCACCAAACAAAAAGGTTACAATGGGCGCGCGCAACCATACGGGGTTCAGATTATTACACATTTAAAATTGTGATTTTGTGTACTTTTGTCGTGAATTGCGCAGTTGATTAATTCAAATTTTGTGTACTTGCAATAGATGATGAGAACTATACGCCTGCGAAATGGCATTCTTTGTGAATGATGTAATATGCATTTATTAAACAAACACTCAAGGTCCCGTGGTTCCTCTAGCTATAATTATTTTTAATCTCCCCCTGATTATGTTTTCTCGAAATGAAAGAACAAAAACAGTGAGGCAAAACAGTAACACACTTCATATCTTGCCATTATCGAAAGTACTGATTTGACTTCAGCATCATCTTCATGTCCTTATAAGGGCAAAACTCACCTACTACAACAAAGGCCCAGCATGTGTGGCAAAGAGTTTTTAGTGATGATACATTGAAAAAGTGATGTTCTTCTCATTTTGTACTTGTGAATTTTTTTAGGTCATTAAATTCATTAGCAAATGCACAAAATGATGAAATGTGATGAAAGAGACGCCGGCACAGCACTTTAAGAACCACAAATGAACACTTGCTCGCCGCATCCATCTTTTCTGTGAACTGTTTAAGTGGAGCAGAGAAGATTCATCCAAGTCTCTGAATGATTTCTTTACAAGTTGATGGCAGTGTTTTATCTCTCCACTATCTCTCTGATGATGGGATCATGTCAAGAGAAACACTTGAAGGTGTTAAGAGCAGTTTGTCCATTTCAGGCATGAGATCAAACTGGAGATCTCGCCATCTCGCTTGACAGACGGGTGGGGTACAGGGAGAGGAGCAGACAGACAGGTGTGGTACAGGGAGAGGAGCAGACAGACAGGTGTGGTACAGGGAGAGGAGCAGACAGACGGGTGTGGTACAGGGAGAGGAGCAGACAGACAGGTGGGGTACAGGGAGAGGAGCAGACAGACAGGTGGGGTACAGGGAGAGGAGCAGACAGACAGGTGGGGTACAGGGAGAGGAGCAGACAGACAGGTGTGGTACAGGGAGAGGAGCAGACAGACAGGTGGGGTACAGGGAGAGGAGCAGACAGACAGGTGGGGTACAGGGAGAGGAGCAGACAGACAGGTGTGGTACAGGGAGAGGAGCAGACAGACAGGTGGGGTACAGGGAGAGGAGCAGACAGACAGGTGTGGTACAGGGTGAGGAGCAGACAGACAGGTGGGGTACAGGGAGAGGAGCAGACAGACAGGTGTGGTACAGGGAGAGGAGCAGACAGACAGGTGTGGTACAGGGAGAGGAGCAGACAGACGGGTGGGGTACAGGGAGAGGAGCAGACAGACGGGTGTGGTACAGGGAGAGGAGCAGACAGACAGGTGGGGTACAGGGAGAGGAGCAGACAGACAGGTGTGGTACAGGGAGAGGAGCAGACAGACAGGTGGGGTACAGGGAGAGGAGCAGACAGACAGGTGTGGTACAGGGAGAGGAGCAGACAGACAGGTGGGGTACAGGGAGAGGAGCAGACAGACGGGTGGGGTACAGGGAGAGGAGCAGACAGACAGGTGTGGTACAGGGAGAGGAGCAGACAGACAGGTGGGGTACAGGGAGAGGAGCAGACAGACGGGTGGGGTACAGGGAGAGGAGCAGACAGACGGGTGGGGTACAGGGAGAGGAGCAGACAGACAGGTGGGGTACAGGGAGAGGAGCAGACAGACAGGTGGGGTACAGGGAGAGGAGCAGACAGACGGGTGGGGTACAGGGAGAGGAGCAGACAGACAGGTGTGGTACAGGGAGAGGAGCAGACAGACAGGTGGGGTACAGGGAGAGGAGCAGACAGACAGGTGGGGTACAGGGAGAGGAGCAGACAGACAGGTGGGGTACAGGGAGAGGAGCAGACAGACAGGTGGGGTACAGGGAGAGGAGCAGACAGACGGGTGGGGTACAGGGAGAGGAGCAGACAGACGGGTGGGGTACAGGGAGAGGAGCAGACAGACAGGTGGGGTACAGGGAGAGGAGCAGACAGACAGGTGTGGTACAGGGAGAGGAGCAGACAGACAGGTGGGGTACAGGGAGAGGAGCAGACAGACAGGTGTGGTACAGGGAGAGGAGCAGACAGACGGGTGGGGTACAGGGAGAGGAGCAGACAGACGGGTGGGGTACAGGGAGAGGAGCAGACAGACGGGTGGGGTACAGGGAGAGGAGCAGACAGACGGGTGGGGTACAGGGAGAGGAGCAGACAGACGGGTGGGGTACAGGGAGAGGAGCAGACAGACGGGTGGGGTACAGGGAGAGGAGCAGACAGACGGGTGTGGTACAGGGAGAGGAGCAGACAGACAGGTGTGGTACAGGGAGAGGAGCAGACAGACGGGTGTGGTACAGGGAGAGGAGCAGACAGACAGGTGTGGTACAGGGAGAGGAGCAGACAGACGGGTGTGGTACAGGGAGAGGAGCAGGAGAGAGAAGGAGAGCTGGCTGTGTGGGGGGAGAAAAGCTTAAAACGATTTCAGACGGCAGCCTGTCTTTATTGTCACACGAACACACTACAATACATGCATGCGGCCACTACACACACTCATGCTGACGGTGGCCGGTGAAATATGTCCTCTGCATTTGACCCATCCAGGCTTGTCCTTTCCTCCAGGGGGCAGGCCAGGAGCAGTGGTCGCTATTTCTTTCCAGCGCCCGGGGACCTTCATTGGACCATCATTGGACCAACTTCAGATGTTGTCGTCACTGGTCGGATGACGATCTTCTGCATGTTTTTAGTGGGGGGTTATGTACGGAGGAACCCCCTGGGGGGTACGGGGAGAACATGCAAACTCCACACAGAAAGGCCCTTTCGACGAGATAGCCCACCTGGGCAGTAGGCACTGAAGATATGGGGGGGTCACAACTCCAACGCCCACAGCGTCCCAGGTGGGAATCGAACCCAGGACCTTCGAGCTGTGAGGCGACAGCGCTTACCACTGCGCCATCGTACCCCTTGGATTCACTGGCAGTAAAGTTCCCTCTCGACTGGGCTGGGTTGAGAATTTGACTATTCAATCTCGTTTCACTCATAGTCTCACTTAACGACCCCGGATTTTCACTGCGGGCTCCAATCGCAAAGGCCCTACTTTTTCATTTAGCAATCACAATAAAGGAGAGAGGAGAGTGTGGGGGCAGCAGTAAAGTTCCTCTAGACTGCAGGCTGGGTTGGGCTAAATGCCTCGCCGGGCTGCTCCCTACCGCCCATTGTTACCCAGGCCATGGAGGAAACTACTGCTGTGCTTCAGCCTGTCTTTGACGACGAATGTCAATAAGGATGTAAATAACAAACAGAGTTTAAATAAGGATGTAAATAACAAACAGAGTTTAAATAAGGATGTAAATAACAAACAGAGTTTAAATAAGGATGTAAATACAAACAGAGGAATGTGAGCTTGTGTGTTGCAGTGAGCTTCACAGGGCTCCGCTCAGCCCTATGCTGGCCACCTTAATGACTCTGTCAAAGGGAGCGCGCAACGGTCGGCTAATTTCTTTTCTTTGGCATCATTAGATGGCACTGTAGTGGACAAATGAAAAGCAGGGGCGGAGTGTTGGTGTGTGTGTGTGTGTGTGTGCGTGTGTGTGTGAGGGTTTTCTACTGGCACTGGCCTCGCTGCTGTGCAGGCCAAAGTCAAAAGAATGGGTCAGAAGAATAACCACACGTTAAAAAAGATCTCTTCTAGAAGTGAGGTAGTGCCTGGAAATGTGTTATACCTTGTACATTGTGTTAATATTTTGATTAAAAAAAACTGAATTTTGGGATGGGTAATTCTGTTTTCTTTCAATATTTTCCTTCCAACACTGCAGCATGTTAATGTGATGTTTATTCATAACACTGCAGCATGTTAATGTGATGTTTATTCATAGCAGTTAGCTGACATCTTGCGAACGCGGCCTGATCTTGATCATGGCTGGATGATTGACAGGGTCTCTGGGCCCTGCAGCAGTGAATGAATTACAAGCCTCATTTCCAATGCACATATTAAGTATCTGGTGTAAGTACTGTGAAACAAATGTGTGTACAGTGTGTAAGGTGCGTAAGGTGTGTAAGGTGTGTAGAGTGTGTAAGGTGTGTACAGTGTGTACAGTGTGTACAGTGTGTAAGGTGTGTACAGTGTGTAAGGTGTGTACGGTGTGTAAAGTGTGTACAGTGTGTAAGGTGTGTAAAGTGTGTAAGGTGTGTAGAGTGTAAGGTGTGTACAGTGTGTAAGGTGTGTGTAAGGTGTGTAGAGTGTGTAAGGTGTGTAAGGTGTGTAAGGTGTGTACAGTGTGTAAGGTGTGTACAGTGTGTAAGGTGTGTACAGTGTGTAAGGTGTGTAAGGTGTGTATACAGTGTGTAAGGTGTGTACAGTGTGTAAGGTGTGTATACAGTGTGTAAGGTGTATACAGTGTGTAAGGTGTGTACAGTGTGTAAGGTGTGTGTACAGTGTGTAAGGTGTGTACAGTGTGTAAGGTGTGTGTACAGTGTGTAAGGTGTGTACAGTGTGTAAGGTGTGTACAGTGTGTAAGGTGTGTACAGTGTGTACAGTGTGTAAGGAAGGGTCAGGCTAGTTTGTTAGACGTTTCATACTTAGAATACAGGACTGGGAAAAGTGCTTGCAAAGTGCAAAAAGCTCTTCCTGCTGTTGTCAGTGCGAGCAGCAACTATAATCTCAACTAGCAACTATTTTCCAAGCTTCATAAAATAGTCATTATTGATGTTTCTCGGGAGAGGAAGATCAACTTTTTTTTGGTCTGCCTGTTGATTTTGGTCTGCCTATGACTAAATCCTCGCCGTGTCACCCGAGTGTATGTCCACTTGACCTTTGACAGTCGGTAGCCCTGCTTCTTACTGCATGGAGTGTGTGTTGTGCAGCTTGATTGAGGGCCCTCGAGCATATAGCCGCGCTCTGAGGCTGCCTCCTCCTCCAGCAGCCTCTCTGGTTGGCTGGACTGATGTGCAGGGCTGGAAAGGGCTCGCCCTGGTGGTCACAAATCAGCGGGGAAAGCAAGCCCCCTATCTTCAAAGGGTGGGCTCCTCCTCCCCCCCGCCGCTGTGATTTACAGCCCCCACAGAGACTAAAGTTAGGCACGGCCACTGTCTCTGCACCTGGGCCTTTTATCAAGCGGCCGGGATGAGCTCTTTGCAGAGGACATTCAAATGTACAAGGAGCAGATTAGGCTGACTCAATCTGCTTCTGCATGGAGGGGGGGGGGGGGGGGGAAGAGAAAGAGAACCAGCTGACTTCAAAAAGGCCTCTTTTCCCTCTGCTGACCTGAATGGCTGAAAGGGTTTGGGCATAAAAACAGCCTTGTGTATTCAAAGTGCTAATTCACAACTTATTCCTCTAATACACTCATGAAGCACTTTTAATTGTGTTAGTTCGCATTCCAAAGACATGTTTGTAGCTTTTAATTGGAGGTCTCTTTGAAATCATTGAAATGTATGACTTGTGGGGCCAACTTAAACAGTTGTCCTGTGCGTGGTGTGGTAGGCTGCTTTTCATTCCCAGGCCTGGGTGGGTGGCACTACTGAAGGACTCAGCAAGCACAATGACATATATATGCTGTTGAAAGTGTCCCTGAAACTATTCTTAGTCGTCAGACATGCACGGGGTGTATCATTATCATCTTCATTCCATGTTTTATATTTATATAAAATATAATATATCTTATATTTATATATAAGAAGCCTTTCAGTGATTGTGGGAGGTGCCAGAAAATGCAACGGTTTGTCAACAACAAATAACTGTATTACAGCTTGTGAATGAAATACAACAGAGAAGTTGGCCTAATGTCAGAAGTAGAGACACGTGTACTGTATATTATTATATTTTCTAATTTCTGCCAAATGGTTGGCATTCAAATATTGCACTTTTTAACATTGTTAAACAGCAACAAATAAGTTCCCGGAGAACGGTTATATGATTATTCTTATTATAGATGTATTTTATTTTGCGTTGGATTATTCTAATGTTCAGTGTGAACTCTTTTCTACAGTATGTTCAATGAAAACTGGGTGGGTTGGGGGGGGGGGGGGGGGGGGGGGGGCACGGCATATTTCTCTGTCAATCTTCACACATGTTCGCAGTGTTCAATACACTCTGGCAACCTGTTCAATACACTTTGGCAACCTCTACAGGTCGCAGTTACTTTTCCCAGATAAACTATGGACTTCTTTCTCCCCTCAATGGATTCTTTCTGAAGCCATTCTGCCTTTGCTCTCCTGAATCATCCTTTAATCCAGAGAAAAGGTCCCGGGAGCTAGCTGTCATTTAATGCGGCCACTGCCAGGACTCAGCTTAAATAAAGTCAGTGTAGCATGAATCTCATTCTGTGGATGTATGGCCTGGGCCGCTTGAATGTTGCGTCTGGAGAGCCAGTCCGCCCTCCAAGCCTCCGTGCCAGTGCCTGGCGACTGCACAGTTACCCCACAGTGAAAGGACCACCCACTTGGGTTTGAGAGGGGATTTGAAGCTTCCCTGCCTGCTCATTCCTTTAGAGGCCCATCGGAGACTGTTTGCAGCTCATCCAATTGTGTCACTCTTTAACGTTACTCTATAGCTTTTTTACCAAGCTGGCCGCCACTGTCGATCCTGCTTTCATATAGGATGAAATCCACGTCTATGTTGGCACATCTCGATGGATTTCCTTACAACACAATGTGCACTTTATGGGATCATGTCAATAGTGAAGTTCATAACAAACAGAGGCAAGTCAAACATTGATTATATTATCTTTGCTGTCTTTTTTTCCACAGCATGTATGCAGAACACAAATACAATACACACATTGTATAGTTTATTTTATAATACATAATTATGTTTGTTCAGAAATGACTCAATACCAGTGCTGTACCTATACTGTTGTCATCAGTGCCAATAGGACAAATTGGGCTTGATGTGAATCACTACAGAAAGAGTAGAAAACTAAGCAAAAAATATATATAATTATATATTGTTTACTGCATCCTTGCGCACACAAGAAGGTAGCTCACTTAGCCAGAAACCTCAACAGACCGAGCTATTTTCTCAATGACCCAGTTGGGATGTCCGTCCCAGCCAGGGCTTCTCTCCATGCGTTTGGCAGTTTGCTTTGAGGTCTTGTATATTTGGATTTCCCGCTTCAGCGCTCCACCCCAACATGTTCATTCCCAACTGCCCCGACTCCATTTACAACCTGTTTTTATCAACCTTTTCCACAAAGCACAACAAAACAGGGGGAGGGGCCTCCCTGCGTGTGGGGGGGGGGGGGGGCGGGGCCTCCCCGCGTGTGTGTGGGGGGCTAAACATTGTCCATGAACTTCTCCTCATCTCCATCCCCCCAGTGTTATAGACAAACAATCCTTTCCATATGCAGAGGACGGGGTCATGGCGCTAAACAGAAGGAGGAATGCTTTGGGGAGAAAATATTGTCCAGCAATGACACAGAAGTAATTTGGGGTCTCACTGAGTGATTTCACCGGGGCCTTTTGTGGCCCCCAAAATGTTTGACCCAGAGGTCCCTGTCAGCCCTGTTGGTAATGGGAGCCGGAGCAGAGTGACAGCCCCAGAAAGTAAAACATTTTACAACTAATAGTGCATGGGCCTCCGGAGGCTTAGGCATAAATATTTAAGCTCTTCTCTCTTGTCCCAAATACTGGGGGGTCTCCATGGTGCATTTATCTATAATGCAAGAAAAAGAGTAAATATATCCGCTGGATGCTACTATACCGGCTTGTTGGCAAACTCTTTCTTTCTCAGAAGAGTTATTAGATGGAAAAAGACTCCAAGTCAACTAAAAGGCTTGAGTTTTTTTTTTTTTATCTGTTAGCAAGATAGCTCCTATTGTAACCGTGTATTATCGACCCACATCAAGCCTCGTTGCATAACCAAATATATCATCTAAAAAACAATCAATGACTTCTATGAAGAATGTCTCTGGTTTCCCTAACATGATAGTCAGAGCATGAAGAAAAAGGTACTAGCTTTGGCCTATTTCTCAAAGTAAACTTAATTATATAGGCTATGTGGCTTGTGAAGGTGGTCTGACGTGCCTTGAATGATGGTCTTCACAAACAAAGCTGCTACACAAGCCATCGAATTATCTCTGTCAAACTTTGGCGTAATCTGAGCTGATCCTCTTAAAAATATTTAAATGAAAACATTTGCACATCAATGGGCGCCATGGCAACGCTGTGTGTATTCTTCTTCGGGGTGCCTCTTTAACACTGCGCTTTAGAAAAGCACATCTCTTTCTGTTGTGTTGACAAACAACAAAACAAACAATCTTAAATGGAGGAGCTGGAGCTTTTCACATCATTGATGGATAGAGGAATCTGAAAGGCAGAAGGAACTAGAGTTGAATGAACACTCAAGCTTGAGACGTTGGTAATTATATGATTGGTACTTGGGGTATGTTGTTATATATGGGTTATAACCGGAGTGAGAACATTTTGAATAAGATGATCAAGGTTGTGAAAGTGAACTGATGGGCTATTCACAAGTATTCACTGAGCTGCTGCTTCACCAGTAGTTTATAGTTGCATACATTATTAAGGTCCATGTTACTCTCTGTATTGTGTCCTGTGAGGAACAACTCTCCCCCTAGTGGCAGGAAATGAAATGCATGTATAAACTCTATCTGTGCAGGTTTGAGTTATCTAGTGATTATCAACCCTTTTCATATCAAGGATCCTAATTTAGTCCACATTTAGGGCTACAGACCCCATTTAGTAAGATTTTGTCTCTTGGACCCAAATCTGAGGATATGTTTTATTGACAGATATGATTTTGTCCAGAATTCCACGACTATCTGTTTATGGTAGAGAGATAACAGAGAAACAATGATCAAAATATTATTTTCTTCTGCATTCTCTAATCATGACTTCTTGTAGGCTAATATTTGTTGAAATTTAACACTTCCTCAATTTGCATGGGGACCCCCTGGAACCCCCTGAAGTACCCATGGTGGTCCCCAGACCCCACGTTGAAAACCAGTGCTCTAGGAGGAACCAAACCGTTAAGATGGTTGGTTTCTGAATACATTATAACATAAACTCAGGCATTTCTGTCGGTGCAACTCTTGCAACAAAATGTGATTATGTTTGTGAAAATAATAGTGCTTCCGTGGTACTTCCTCTGCATTCTGGGAAATAGGCTATGTATTAATATCGCTTGTGGCTTAATTGGGTTTTGGAGGGTAGATTAATTAATTTGTGGCTAATAGGCACAAACATGAGAAAACAAACTTCTTTACTTTAAGCTCAGGCTGTACATGGCATCTAAGTAAGTAATGTAAATTATGCAGATTGTGTTGATTATTCTGACAAAGAGGTTTTGTAAGAGGTGCTTTAAAAGATTAGTCCTTCCTGGCATTTTATCAATTGTACATTTCCATAAATAAGTTATGCTGCAGATTTCAGCTTTTACTCTGCGTTGCTCAAACAAATATTATGCATTGAGTCATTACATGGTATGTTGAGTGAACTAATATAATCCAAATGGACTCTTTTACATATGCCATAGTTACTAGTATGTATGGTAATGTAGGGTTAGTACACAGTTAGTAACTTGTAATCTTTATAGTTATATTTAATCATTTAGTGCCAAAACTGTATTTTATATACTTGTTTTTTAAAGCAGATAATTGTGCTTCTCTGTCTTTGAACTGTGATATTCAAACTTACATTAAAATCTGCAGCTTTATCTGGAGTTGTTGGAGAAGAAAGTGGCTCTCTGATGCAACACAAAACACATAATGGGGTTCAGCTCGGCCCTGTAACGCTGTTGCAATGTATGCCTGCAACCTGATAGCTTACAGGAATAGAGGCCCCCTGGTCCTCAGCATAAAATGTGCTTTAATCAGCAGAACATCAATTAACAATTGGAAAGAAAATGTCACCTTGCCGTTTCAGGGAGAGGGCTTCTCCCCTCCAGCTTTCATCCGCAAAACCTTTGAATTCTTTCTTATGGAAATGTGCTGATAGAGTACAGCACGCTATACCCGTTTTCAGTTACTGAAGATAAACTTCATTTTACAAAGTTTTAAAGCTCAACAAAGCAGTTGAAGGGGAGCAACAGCAAATCTCAGCACTCAAATGTTTTTCCTATGCCCCTGTTAACCCTATACAGTCTTGGATTAGGAAATATTAGAACCAAGACAACCCTGTATGTTAAGAATGACTGAAAAGATGGACTAGGTCCACACCCAAGCCTATTTTTGGGGGATCTCAATTAATTTTAGGATCTAAAGCTGGCAATATTGCTGTAAAATGTCTGTTGAAAAATCTTCACATTGCTCAAACAAACATTCAATATGTCAGTCCCCAATTATTGAGCCAGCTGCGCATCTTTATGAGGATGCGCCTTGGTTCTCTGGTTTCTGATTTTGCAAGAGAGTTGATCACGCTCACAAACACTGAACTCGCTTAGATCGCCACATGCACTTTGTCCGCAGGTTTGGTCCTAACGGTATTGCACCCGCGTACCTGCAAAGCAGCCGGGTTAGCCGGTGCTGAGGCTGCGGGGCTCCGTCTGCAGCATAAATCAGCCCGAGTCCTGCCCATGTGATAATTCTCCAAAGTTAAACAGCCATAAAAGGCTTGAGAACTCTGACCTTCACAATCTAACTAAGCAAGAGGAGCCAATGATGTGGAACAGACCCATCGCACCACTCAGATGATGATAAACTAGGCTCCAGCTTTGCTCAAAAATAACTGTATGTCTTCCATGACATATATAGCGGCAGCATTTCAATACGATCCCAATTTATTTTGCACTAAAATGGTTTATTGTCGGCTATAAAGCATTATGCAGCGAGAGCGGCGGAAGGACGAGGCAAAGCTTCGGTGCAGCGAGACTGTCTCAAAGGCACATTGTTCTTCTGTGCAGCTCAAGAGCACATCTCAGTGATGTGCCTGAGCTCCTCGAGAGAAGGCCGTAAAAAACTATCAAAACTGATAAACCTTATCATTAGTGTTCCTCTTGTCACTCATTCCTGCTACATTACTCACAACTAGCTGTTTTCGTTCCACTGCTTTCGACAAACTCGTGTGAAACTTCTGTCGCGAGCAGGAATTTTGACACAACAGAAAATAATTTGATCTCATAAGGAGTATTTTATACACCCCCCCCCCCCCCCACACACACACACACACACACACACACATTCATTGCATTTACAGACATTAATAATAGGCTCCCACCCACACAGTATTTGTCACGTCGTTTCACACAAAGTTATCACAGGGGATGAATTGGGAAAGGTGGTTTTGCTTGTTGCGAGGCTCTGTCATGATACGGGGGTCATTTACAATCCCATAACATATTCAGACAGTGAGCGGATAAGCGAGCGATACATCTTTCACCGTGCCTGCCCTTCACACTTGTCATAGCAGCACCATAAACAGCATCCATAACAATCGGGGCCCACAGAGGGGAGAAGCTCCAATATGCAGAGGAGCCTGAAGCTAGGGCACACTTTGCAAAAGCAATGGATCTGTTTTTCAACTCGTCGTCGTGAGAACATGAAAAACATTGTTCTCGCGGGCGAGCAATACATCCTCAGCAGGATTTTTTTTTTATTTTGTAGCAGACACGCCTATAATTAATGAATAACGTAGTGTTTAGTGAGAGCATTCTATTATTTGTATACTTGGTAGAGGAAATCTTTATGGGTATGTAATTAATCATAATTAAGAAGATTTTGACAAGAGCTTGGGGACAGAGCAGACAAAGCCCTCTTTCTATATTCCCAAGGAGGGCAAAGTAATGTGAAATGGATGGGATGGTAGGTGTGTAGGCAGCTAATGAGATAGATTTGCAGTAGGCCTTGTTATGATCTCCGCGTTCCTCGGTGTTAAGGGAGATCATCGAGGGGTGCAACCGCTGGCTGCAGCAGGAGGGAGGACGTGCACCTCCTTGTTTCTCTAAACCTCCTCCTTAGATCTATTACAGTGACTTCACAAGGCTAAGTACCATTTAATTTAGTGGCCCTCCCATATTTATCTTCTGCTTGTGATTTATGGGGTTAGTGTATATGCGCTTGGAAATGCTTTACAATGCGAGGGGGGAATATTTTTTACTGAATTTCATGCTATCCTGCCTGACAAGGTCTTCGTTCCTTTGATTACATTTGATTAAATGATTAGTGGATATGAAAATGATTATTTATGGGGGGGGGGGAGGGGGTTGTTGTTATTGCGGCATCTGGTAAAAAGGCTATACCCATGATACTGTAGCATGACAGCATAACAACCTCACAAGGATAATGTAATGGAATAAATTATAACAATTTTCCACACTCCTCAAATATCTTCCATCTCCTTCTTAGATATTATTAGATATTAAAGAAAATAAATAAATAAGTAAATAAATATTTTTATTGGTTAACATTTCAAAATTATTTGACAATAGCAATAACCAGCAGCAAACCATTACTTCTGATTCAGCTGGCTTGTTATCACAGTAAATTCACACCATCATATACCTCGTCATTTGATTTGAAGTGTTTATTGACACATGGGGTATACATGTGTACCTGTGAGTAAAAAGCAGGTGAAACCACTCTCTAATTATACACACGGAGAGAGAACACACTGATAAGACAGAGGTCGTGACCTTACAAGGACGAAAGCGCCACGAGCTTGTCAGCACCTGTTTGGCGTCTGTGTCTGTTTGATTAAAGTCCAGAGGAGAAGTAAGTCATAATACTCTTTAAAGTCCACAGAGTGAGAGAGATCAAGAGATGCCTGGGTGATGAACGATGTGTCCTGCGGTCCACCTCTCTAATTTTCCTGTTGGAGATGAACGGAGCTGGTCTGTGTGGACGGGGGGCGGGGCTTCTGGCTCTGTTAATTGCTCTTCACAAGCAGTGGCGAGAAGGTGCATGACAAAGTGAGCATACCATCTGTGGCAGCTGCTGACTGCAGGCTAATGCCCCCAAGAGCCCGCCGCATACTGTTCTGACACTGGCATTTCTCACTCTGAGAGAGAGGTGTTATTCTAGTCAGGAGCAATAACTACCTTAGGTTGAATAATTTAGCCATCGCCCCAGCAGAAGTCAGTTCGCTATCAGCCACAAAAGACATGCAGCTGAAGGAGGAATAGCCTTAAGGTAGCACAGTTTACACATGTCTGATGCTCTAAATCAGTGGTGCTTCTCAAACCATTTCACGTCAAGATGCCCCATTTGATAAGATGTTGTCCCAGGGTCCCCCCATCTGATACGGTTTTTGCTTTTAGATGTTTTATCACAGGAAGTGTATGAAACACATGACCAAAATAGTCATACATTGTGTCATTGTGTTACTTATGGATGGAATTATTGTGAAAATAAATTATTCTCCTTTTTGCTGGGGACCCCCCCTGGAACCCCCTCAAGGAGCCCCGGGGGTCCCCAGACCCCACTTTGAGAACAGCTGCTCTAAATAGAAATGTTATGTTCAGGTTGAAAATCCAAGTGAAATAGATGATCATATTTCCGATAATGGACGGGGCAACAGCGGTATGGTACGTCCTGTGATGAGCAGCACCATCACCGTAGTAAAGCAGTAAAGAGTGGAGACGTGTTGAGTGGAGAGCTGTCCCTGTGATGAGCAGCATCATCACAGTAGTAAAGAGTGGAGACATGTTGAGTGGAGAGCTGTCCCTGTGATGAGCAGCATCATCACAGTAGTAAAGCAGTAAAGAGTGGAGATGTGTTGAGTGGAGAGCTGTCCCTGTGATGAGCAGCATCATCACAGTAGTAAAGCAGTAAAGAGTGGAGACGTGTTGAGTGATGTGGAGAGCTGTCCCTGTGATGAGCAGCATCATCACAGTAGTAAAGAGTGGAGACATGTTGAGTGGAGAGCTGTCCCTGTGATGAGCAGCATCATCACAGTAAAGCAGTAAAGAGTGGAGACGTGTTGAGTGGAGAGCTGTCCCTGTGATGAGCAGCATCATCACAGTAGTAAAGAGTGGAGACATGTTGAGTGGAGAGCTGTCCCTGTGATGAGCAGCATCATCACAGTAGTAAAGCAGTAAAGAGTGGAGATGTGTTGAGTGGAGAGCTGTCCCTGTGATGAGCAGCATCATCACAGTAGTAAAGAGTGGAGACATGTTGAGTGGAGAGCTGTCCCTGTGATGAGCATCATCAGCACAGTAGTAAAGCAGTAAAGAGTGGAGACATGTTGAGTGGAGAGCTGTCCCTGTGATGAGCAGCATCATCACAGTAGTAAAGCAGTAAAGAGTGGAGACATGTTGAGTGGAGAGCTGTCCCTGTGATGAGCATCATCATCACAGTAGTAAAGCAGAGTGGAGACGTGTTGAGTGGAGAGCTGTCCCTGTGATGAGCATCATCATCACAGTAGTAAAGCAGAGTGGAGACATGTTGAGTGGAGAGCTGTCCCTGTGATGAGCAGCATCATCACAGTAGTAAAGCAGTAAAGAGTGGAGACGTGTTGAGTGGAGAGCTGTCCCTGTGATGAGCAGCATCATCACAGTAGTAAAGCAGTAAAGAGTGGAGACATGTTGAGTGGAGAGCTGTCCCTGTGATGAGCAGCATCATCACAGTAGTAAAGAGTGGAGACGTGTTGAGTGGAGAGCTGTCCCTGTGATGAGCAGCAGCATCACAGTAGTAAAGCAGTAAAGAGTGGAGACGTGTTGAGTGGAGAGCTGTCCCTGTGATGAGCAGCAGCATCACAGTAGTAAAGCAGTAAAGAGTGGAGACGTGTTGAGTGGAGAGCTGTCCCTGTGATGAGCAGCATCATCACAGTAGTAAAGCAGAGTGGAGACATGTTGAGTGGAGAGCTGTCCCTGTGATGAGCAGCAGCATCACAGTAGTAAAGCAGAGTGGAGACATGTTGAGTGGAGAGCTGTCCCTGTGATGAGCAGCAGCATCACAGTAGTAAAGCAGAGTGGAGACATGTTGAGTGGAGAGCTGTCCCTGTGATGAGCAGCAGCATCACAGTAGTAAAGCAGAGTGGAGACATGTTGAGTGGAGAGCTGTCCCTGTGATGAGCAGCAGCATCACAGTAGTAAAGCAGAGTGGAGACATGTTGAGTGGAGAGCTGTCCCTGTGATGATGCTCATCACAGGGACACTGTCTCCACTCTGCTTTACTACTGTGATGAGCAGCATCATCACAGTAGTAAAGCAGTAAAGAGTGGAGACGTGTTGAGTGGAGAGCTGTCCCTGTGATGAGCAGCATCATCACAGTAGTAAAGCAGTAAAGAGTGGAGACATGTTGAGTGGAGAGCTGTCCCTGTGATGAGCAGCATCATCACAGTAGTAAAGAGTGGAGACGTGTTGAGTGGAGAGCTGTCCCTGTGATGAGCAGCATCATCACAGTAGTAAAGAGTGGAGACATGTTGAGTGGAGAGCTGTCCCTGTGATGAGCATCATCAGCACAGTAGTAAAGCAGTAAAGAGTGGAGACGTGTTGAGTGGAGAGCTGTCCCCGTGATGAGCAGCATCATCACAGTAGTAAAGCAGTAAAGAGTGGAGACATGTTGAGTGGAGAGCTGTCCCTGTGATGAGCAGCATCATCACAGTAGTAAAGCAGTAAAGAGTGGAGACATGTTGAGTGGAGAGCTGTCCCCGTGATGAGCAGCATCATCACAGTAGTAAAGCAGTAAAGAGTGGAGACGTGTTGAGTGGAGAGCTGTCCCTGTGATGAGCAGCATCATCACAGTAGTAAAGCAGAGTGGAGACATGTTGAGTGGAGAGCTGTCCCTGTGATGAGCAGCATCATCACAGTAGTAAAGAGTGGAGACATGTTGAGTGGAGAGCTGTCCCTGTGATGAGCAGCATCATCACAGTAGTAAAGAGTGGAGACATGTTGAGTGGAGAGCTGTCCCTGTGATGAGCAGCATCATCACAGTAGTAAAGCAGTAAAGAGTGGAGACGTGTTGAGTGATGTGGAGAGCTGTCCCTGTGATGAGCAGCATCATCACAGTAGTAAAGCAGAGTGGAGACGTGTTGAGTGATCTGGAGAGCTGTCCCTGTGATGAGGAGCATCATCACAGTAGTAAAGCAGTAAAGAGTGGAGACGTGTTGAGTGGAGAGCTGTCCCTGTGATGAGCAGCATCATCACAGTAGTAAAGTAGTAAAGAGTAGAGACGTGTTGAGTGGAGAGCTGTCCCTGTGATGAGCAGCATCATCACAGTAGTAAAGCAGTAAAGAGTGGAGACGTGTTGAGTGGAGAGCTGTCCCTGTGATGAGCATCATCATCACAGTAGTAAAGCAGAGTGGAGACATGTTGAGTGGAGAGCTGTCCCTGTGATGAGCAGCATCATCACAGTAGTAAAGCAGTAAAGAGTAGAGACGTGTTGAGTGGAGAGCTGTCCCTGTGATGAGCAGCATCATCACAGTAGTAAAGCAGTAAAGAGTGGAGACGTGTTGAGTGGAGAGCTGTCCCTGTGATGAGCAGCATCATCACAGTAGTAAAGCAGTAAAGAGTGGAGACGTGTTGAGTGATGTGGAGAGCTGTCCCTGTGATGAGCAGCATCATCACAGTAGTAAAGCAGTACAGAGTGGAGACATGTTGAGTGGAGAGCTGTCCCTGTGATGAGCATCATCATCACAGTAGTAAAGCAGTAAAGAGTGGAGACGTGTTGAGTGGAGAGCTGTCCCTGTGATGAGCAGCAGCATCACAGTAGTAAAGCAGTAAAGAGTGGAGACATGTTGAGTGGAGAGCTGTCCCTG
This sequence comes from Poromitra crassiceps, assembly GCF_964638095.1. Taxonomy (NCBI): domain Eukaryota; kingdom Metazoa; phylum Chordata; class Actinopteri; order Beryciformes; family Melamphaidae; genus Poromitra; species Poromitra crassiceps. The sequence goes on from NC_139636.1 coordinate 25,442,492, forward strand.
TGATGAGCATCATCATCACAGTAGTAAAGCAGTAAAGAGTGGAGACGTGTTGAGTGGAGAGCTGTCCCTGTGATGAGCAGCAGCATCACAGTAGTAAAGCAGTAAAGAGTGGAGACGTGTTGAGTGGAGAGCTGTCCCTGTGATGAGCAGCAGCATCACAGTAGTAAAGCAGTAAAGAGTGGAGACATGTTGAGTGGAGAGCTGTCCCTGTGATGAGCAGCAGCATCACAGTAGTAAAGCAGTAAAGAGTGGAGACATGTTGAGTGGAGAGCTGTCCCTGTGATGAGCAGCATCATCACAGTAGTAAAGCAGTAAAGAGTGGAGACGTGTTGAGTGGAGAGCTGTCCCTGTGATGAGCAGCAGCATCACAGTAGTAAAGCAGTAAAGAGTGGAGACGTGTTGAGTGGAGAGCTGTCCCTGTGATGAGCAGCAGCATCACAGTAGTAAAGCAGAGTGGAGACATGTTGAGTGGAGAGCTGTCCCTGTGATGAGCAGCATCATCACAGTAGTAAAGCAGTAAAGAGTGGAGACGTGTTGAGTGATGTGGAGAGCTGTCCCTGTGATGAGCAGCATCATCACAGTAGTAAAGCAGTACAGAGTGGAGACATGTTGAGTGGAGAGCTGTCCCTGTGATGAGCAGCATCATCACAGTAGTAAAGCAGTAAAGAGTGGAGACGTGTTGAGTGGAGAGCTGTCCCTGTGATGAGCAGCAGCATCACAGTAGTAAAGCAGAGTGGAGACATGTTGAGTGGAGAGCTGTCCCTGTGATGAGCAGCATCATCACAGTAGTAAAGCAGAGTGGAGACATGTTGAGTGGAGAGCTGTCCCTGTGATGAGCAGCATCATCACAGTAGTAAAGCAGAGTGGAGACATGTTGAGTGGAGAGCTGTCCCTGTGATGAGCAGCAGCATCACAGTAGTAAAGCAGAGTGGAGACATGTTGAGTGGAGAGCTGTCCCTGTGATGAGCAGCAGCATCACAGTAGTAAAGCAGTAAAGAGTGGAGACGTGTTGAGTGATGTGGAGAGCTGTCCCACTTGGCGTGGAGCTGAATAGTGTTTGATTTCATAAATAATTGCAGTCATCAGGGACACACATTGTTTTAGGCTTAAGCATGTTGTTTACCCATGCCACATGTCTGAGGGAAAGACACTGTGGATACACATTGCCCTCAAGGAGTTTGTGGGAATCTTTACCCGAGGCCTATGGTTGGCAAGTGTGGCTTTTCCGGTGTGTGTGTGTGTGTGTGTGTGTGTGTGTGTGTGTGTGTGTGTTTGTGTGTGCGTGCGCGTCCGTGTGCGTGTGCGTGCGTGTGTGTGTGTGTGTGTGTGTGTGAATAAGTGTGAGAGAAAAAACAACAACAACAACGACGTGCATCTAGTACTTGAAGTATTTGGGCTAAGCTGTAAGCAAACACATCTGTAGTTAATGAGGCATGGTATTATTCTATGGAATGATGATTGGAATTCATCATGGCTTGCCGTTGTCATTGACTACTCTTTTATTATGCTGTGACAGTCAGACAGCCACTAAAGACAAGTGAAAAGATTCTTTTCTACAGCAGCAGCACACTGTATATGTGTTCACAAATTAACAGAGACGTATGTGGGCAAAAAGTAAGTTGAACAAAAAGGTGATTGATTGTTCCCTCGCTGCCTCGCTGTCAGTTCACTTTCTGTCAGCAGAGGATACATGAAAGACGGGAACCATCGATGCCTCTGGCCCAAATCCCACTTTGCACTCGCAAATGTAGAAATTCTTTGAAAACAATCAAAAGTAAGAACTTTTCCCTTCCCCATCGTGACCCCAAGAGTTTTCACAATAACAAGGAAAAAGACATCTCTTTTGGAAGAGGTGTGGTGCGTGCCTCGTCTGGCAGTCTCTGTTGGTGGACTGGGGATTGTGTGTGTGTGTGTGTGTGTGTGTGTGTGTGTGTGTGTGTGTGTGTGTGTGTGTGTGTGTGTGTGTGTGTGTGTGTGTGTGTGTGTATTTCTGCATACAAATGTGTACATGTGCATAATGCGTGTGTGTGCGTGTGTGTGTGTGTGTGTGTGTGTGTGTGTGCTACAGAGAGAGCTGAGAGTTGGAGGCAGTGGAGGACTGGGAGAGCGCTGATTAGGAATCTGTGTTTGTGCTTCTTCAGCCCATGTTTGAGATGAAAGGGAGCGAGCGGAGGTGCAGGTGTGGGTGGAGGTGTGGGTGGAGGTGCAGGTGTGGGTGGAGGTGCAGGTGTGGGTGGAGGTGTGGGTGGAGGTGCAGGTGTGGGTGGAGGTGCAGGTGTGGGTGGAGGTGCAGGTGTGGGTGGAGGTGCAGGTGTGGGTGGAGGTGGAGGTGGAGGTGTGGGTGCAGGATCTTGTGGAGGGAGGTTTGCTATGTCCCTGTTGTTATGAGTGAGCGCACTGAGCTCAGTTGTCCCGTTCACCCCTGAAAAAAACAGCAGTGCTATAAAGCAGCATGGTGCCAATTAGGACGAAGCAGCCAAACGTATGCCCCTCTCAAAATCCCTGATTAAAGTGCATATTGATGTCATAAATTAGACGTACTGTAGTACAATAGATTGTCGGGTGTTTGTGTGTAAATGTTTAATTAACCTGCTTGCCTGCATCACTGCTGTACTTTGTAGCTGTGGAATCAATCTACTTAGCGAGCCATTTAACAATACATGGCCTGCCTTGTATGACATGTTCATTGGGGACAGCCGAGCAGTTGTTAATGTCTTCAAATTAACAAAGCCATTAACCCAAGTGATAATGGTCTAATTCATGTGTGTGTGCAGGTTGTCCAAGGACAATAACTCTTGATATAAAACCTTGGTCTAATTTTCTCCATGGCATCAGCTAAATTATCTGTATTTTAATGATCAAAGACACATTTAAATCAGAATGCTAATGATCAGGGAGATGTTCTCACCAGTTACGTTTAATCAGAAGTCAAACAGAGTTGTCTAATAGAAATGACGGTAACACTTTACAATAACGTACACAAATAATGTAGTAGTTACTAGTAAACTAATCATTAACTAATAGATAATGAGTAGTTAATTAATAATTCATCATTAGTCAATCACTAGTTAATCATAGTTAATGAGTAGGTAGTCATTAGTTAATGATTAGTATCTAAGTTCCTGAGTAGAGTAGTTAGTCATTACTTAATGATTATGTCAGCTCGTGAATATAGTAGTTAATCATTAGTTACTGATTAGTCGGTCAGTTCCATGAGTAGAGTAGTTAATCGTTCATTAATGATTAATAAATGTCAGTTCATGGATATATTAGTTAATCATTAGTTAAGGTCACATTGTGAGTATAGTAGTGAATCATTAGTTCATGATTAGTTGTTAGTTCCTTAGTAGAGTAATTACTCATTAGTTAATGGTTAGTAAATGGTCAGTTTGTGAGTATAGTAGTTAATTGTTAGTTACTAATTACTTAATTATTACCTGCCCATTAGTTACTCTTTTTGTGTACCCTATTGTAAAGTGGTGCATCATACTCAGTAGTTTATGAGTACTGAATCGTTACTTAAGTATTACCTGTACAAAGCTACTCTTTTGTTTACCCTATTGTAAAGTGGTGCATCATACTGAGTATTTTATGAGTTAGTCTTTTTGTGTACCCTCATATAAAGTGAAACATCATACGTAATAAATTTGTTCCAGGTGAGATTTGAACCCTTAGGCCCAAAGGGTGTAAGTCCTGTTCTCCACCAACTGAGCTAACCAGCCTGTTAACGCAGCTTAGGTGGTAGAGCCATACTATGGATATGTAGAGCCGGAGACCAAGTATTATAGTTTTGAAGGTATATTCCACCCAAATACTACTTTCTGTCCAAGTACTTATAGTTTTGAAGGTATATTATGTGCTTTAAAACACAAGTACTTAGACAGAAGTAGTATTTGGCTGAAACATACCTAAGTACTTGGACATGAAGTAGTATTTGGATGGAATATACCTTTACAACTATAAGTATTTGGAGACAGTTGTATGTTGCTTTACAGCTGAAATTGGGTAAGAGATCTGAAATTGGGTGAGAGACATAGAGAGTGATAAAGAGAGAGAGAAGTTTTGCTGATAGCCCACTGTAAAAAGTTACACCAGACAGGTCGAACTTTTCATAGTGCACTGTGAAAAGTTCAACCAGCTACACCTGAACAATCACACCCAGGTGGTGCTAATTAGGTGTTTTAAAGTGTTAATCCATAACAGCTGCGCTGGATTAGGTAATGGAATTGATGAGGATGGGAAGTCTCCCCTCAGGAAACCTGGGTTACATCATAACCATCCGTTCATCTCTATGCAATCTAAACCCCATAGAGATAGGCACAGTGCTTATCTCTTTACCGTCTATATCCCACAGAGATAAACACAGTGTTATTCTATAAGCTGTGGCCCACTGACTTAAAGATGGATGCAGTCTGATTATTTAAACAATCTTTGAGCAACAGTTGTACCAAAACTTTGTGGCTTTGTGTTTGTGTTGTGTTTGTGTATTGTTGTGGAGGAATCTTACACATTGGACATTGATGGTATGCAAATATGTGGGAAAATGGCAATGGATTCTGTTACCATTAGCCTACATGAAACAACCTGCTGTGCATGGGAACCGTCCTTTGCAGTATAGTTTATTGAAGAACATTTAATATCTTCAATTAATTAGAAGTGTAATAAAAACAAAAAATTGGTTGTTACTGTATGCCTATTGCCACTTTTATTTAAATACAAATCTTTTTGCTACCCAAAGATATGTGGACATCCTGGATTTGACCTCACAAACCTTACCTCAGTAGGCAACTGACATACACAATGTGCCACCAAGACACTGCCACTGCTGCTGTGTTTCTCCTCTGTTGTTGGGCAATTTGAGCAATTAATCACCAGAAATGGCTATAATATTGAGCTTCTAGTTAACTTAGTAAGCTGATCCAAGAGTCTAAAGGTGCGTTCACACCAGTTCACACCGACCTATTAAAGTTTTTCGCTGGCATCAAGTTTAGATACAAAGTCAATGCAAACGAGCGATTGAGCGTATATTCGCCTGGGAGAAAAATCGCTGGGCGTCCGAGCGACAGAGACAGAGCGATAGGCCGAAAATTTGCTCGTCGCCCGAGATGAAATATCCCAACTCGAGCGAAATTTCGCTGGCATCAGTCGCTCGCTGTTCAACGCTGATTGGCTGCCGTGTGAGAGTGAGTCAAGGATCACACTGGCTTGGAACAAACCGCTGGTTTATTGTGTGGCAACAAGCTGCATTGACAGTTGATTGACAGGCTGACAGCTGACATGAAGTGAAGTCTGTACTACCGGTATGCGATATTTTTTTTCCCATGATGGCGAAGGCTAGGCGAAGGCATGACCCGGCCCTCTCTGCCTCTGATTGGCTGACTGTACTCGGCTGCTCCCACCTTCTTTCCAGGCGAGCCAGAAGTATCTCAAACGTGAGCAGCAGGTGCAAAACAATCATTAAATCAACAAGCATGAGATACTTCATTATATGGAACGTTACAATTGCAAACCCTATATCTGAGTTATTTAGGCCTACTTAGCCTATTGCACAGACATGTAATTTTTTCTTGTCATTCCAAATGTAATCACATTGTTGCTCTGATTAAGTAGAAGTACAGTTATTTGTGTAAAAAAAAGACTGGTAAAGCAGAATTACTGATTCAACTTAATTACTCAAGTAAAAGGAAAAAAGTACAGGCTCTGAAATGTACTCAAGTATAAAAGTAAAAGGTTTTCTGTGCAAGGCGAATAGAAACTCACGTCATATTAATATAATTCAAATACTATTCAACTTAAAAGGTCCCTTCAAAACATATTTTAAGATGCATAAAGACTATACTTTAATCTTCTAGTCTTAATCACTATGACCCACTAGCTCAGAGAGTTGGATTGCTGTCTAGCAATTTGGCGTTTGTGGGTTTGAGCCTCAGTGACTTTTGAGCTTGTGGGTTCGATCCTCAGTCAGTTTTGAATGTCGACAGCCAGAGGAAAGAGTAATTTAAAGCCCTGAGAAAACCTCATTTAATCAGTCTGAAAAACCTCATTTAATCAGTCTGACTTGGTGGCACAGAGAGTAGGCTTGCTGCCCGGCAATATTGAGACCTCAGCCACTTTTGCGGTCGTGGGTTCGAGCCTCAGTCAGTTTTGAATGGTGACAGGCAGAGGGAAGAGACAAGAGCGCCCGGAGAAGAAGTGTGAAGGGCAGCTGGTGGTGTGAAGGAATAATACACACAGGGACACCGGGGCCAGAGGTTGTGGGTTCTAATCCCGTTCCGCTGGCACTGCCTGGAGCTAAGGGGGGGGCTGTTCACCCCCCCTGACCTCTGCAGAGACATGAGCTGAGGGTTATGAGACAGAAAACCACAGAGAGCTGAAATTTTACTGACATCGGAAGTATGGTATGTGGTGTGTGCCCAGCTGCCGCTAGGCGTAAAAATAACTTTTTGAAAAACTGCTCTAGACTCAGTATATGACATGTCTGGATCTATTTGCAGTCTGTCCGTCTGTAGGAGGCTCTGTGTCGCTCTGTGTATCTGCCTGTAGGAGGCGCTACGCTGGTGATGTTAAAGACAGGGCAGTGCTGTAATATGTCTCCTCCATCAGGAATCGAACCAACAGTCTACCTGTCAGACAGAGACAGTGACACAGCCGCTCAGCTGCCTGAGCTATGAGCTGTTGGGACACTGTATTCACACTGACAATAACACAGAGCATAAAGAGTGAGACAGGTGAGATTTGTACCAGTGAGTTGAGCTAGAGTCAGGGACTGACTAGTCTCCTTCATCAGCTTATTTCTATCAGTGTTCAAACTATTGGTGATGATAAAGAAGGATCGCTGCTGCTTATAATGCAAGTACTTTTTAAGAAATTGCCTGAGGCTGGGATTGAACCAACAACCTTTACATATCACACAACATTCACATGTTTATCTGAGTGAGCTATAACCCACTTTCTCTTAAGCTCTTATCATATTTAGTCAACCTCATCCTGATTTTATTTATTATTATTTAGTCAAGTTTTCGTCAACTAAGTGTAAGTATTTTCATCTCATCTTAGTCAAAGAAAACCGTAACTATTCATTAGAATTTCCATTCTATTAATCTGTTATTCTGGAATTGTGTTAAGGTTTGAATGTGCAATACAGACACAGATGTTGAACTTCTTCTTCTCTTCTGATTGGATCTCTTCCCAATTCGTCCCTCCCTAACATTTTTTGTCTAGTTTTCACCAGTGAAAATAGGTAGTCGAGTCCCGCGAGACTTTCCTGACGAGAGTTGTGTGTCACTGACCCGACAGGCAAAAATGGCATGCCTGTAACTAGTGAAAAGAGCCCGGGGGAGAAATGCAGTCTGATTATTCCTTAGGGAACAGTTTATGACGATATGCGTCGAAAACGGGAATAAAACGGTCTATTTAAATGGAGGAAAAGCATGCTGCCACTTGGCCCTCACGGAGCTCCATTCTAGGACTGGCTTGGACGCTATTGATCTCAAAACAACGCCTAGGACGACAAAAACGCTGCGGAGAGCACTGGGTGAGTCGTCAGATCATAATTAATGTGAGGAGAGGGCTGCAGGTTAAAAAAAACGAAATTCTCCTTTAAGGGGGTAACGATAAAGGTAAGTGGTGTTAAGTAATAATGAATAAGTTACTCTTTGGAGTGAACAGCTTTGATATACCTACAAAATAATCATTAACTAATAATTAACTACTCTATATATTCACAAACTCACATTTAGGCTACTAATCATTAACCATCTATTCAGGAATTGACGACTAATCAGTAACTAATGATTAACTAATATATTCACGAACTGACATTTATTAATCATTAACGAACGATTAACTACTCTACTCATGGAACTGACCGATTAATCAGTAACTAATGATTAACTACTATATTCAGGAGCTGACATTTAGTAATCATTAAGTAATGATTAACTACTCTGCTCAGGAACTTAGATACTAATCATTAACTAATGACTACCTACTCATTAACTATGATTAACTAGTGATTGACTAATGACAAATTATTAATTAGCTACTCATTATTAGTAACTACTACATTATTTGTGTATGTTATTGTGTAAAGTGTTACCGAACTGAAAAGAATAATTAAAAGAGTCGTGTTATTCCGCAGCGACTAAATCAGCATTTAGTGTTCAGTGTCAGCTCTTACTTTTCACCTGTTCAAATATTTATCCAAGATTTCAACGCTGTGCGTGATTTTTGTGGATACGGGAATTTTTCCATGAATCCAGATTTTAATAACACCCATTAAGTTTTTCATGCTCTGTTTTTTTTTTATGTCCTATAGAGTGATGTATGGTATGCAGTGTTTGTCTGCACCCCCCCCTCCCTCCCTCGCAGAGATCATAGAACACAGAGGGGGCCATGATGACCCCATCCCAGAGGAGCCTGCTGCTTTGCCTGCGAGGTAAAGACCGGGATGCAGAGAGGCTTTTTGATTTAATCACCGTGCTCCACGGTGCACAATGTATACTTGGGAGGAGATGGCAATTATAACGGCCGTGCGTGCCGGCCTGCTGTCCTGCCCTGTGTGGTGATGTATTCCCCCGGGGGCATCGCAGTGTGGCGGGGGCACACACAGCTACCATGAAAGAGAGCCCCTGCAGACACAGGAGGAGGCTTATCACTCTGCAATAAGAGCCAATGACGAGCTGGATCGCTGAGGCGCGCCATTTTGGATCGTGCCTCCTTTTTGAATAGAGCAAACACTTCAAAAACAAGGTACGAGATATTTCCATCTTCTCTTTGTGTGTACTTTTCTGCCACCATCAGGAAATGCCGGCACCACGCTGACCCAGTTGACCTATCTTCTGCTCGGAAATCGATTTGATTACGCAGCTTTGTATATACAGTGGTTTCACATTTTCCTTAATCCACATATTAATGCCACTCTCTCACTTTCAGATTGATAGTACCCTTTTGAGCGGATTGCTTATCCTATGAGGAGAGGATACGGTATTATGATACAATATTGATATTTCCATAAATAAGTACTGCCAGCTCTCACGCATGCTGCAATCTTCAGACTTTACCGAGAGGAACTAGCTCAACAACTTTTCATATTGGATCAATCCTACAAGGATTATTGTTGTTTATTGGCAAACATTCTGACACATCATCATACACAATGAAGTAGACATGAATAATTAATAACCTCTTACACAAAATATTCACTTGCGCTCGAATGGTGTTTACTCCCCTGCAGACATCCACACTGAGGATAACCTCTTCTGTTTAGTGGAGCTGTGCGGCTCCCTTCTCTGCTACAAGAGACACAGTAAGAACATAAAAGCTGACAGAAATAGATCAGTAAATACATTGCTGCCGTGTTTAAAGAGTGGCTCCAAAACACCCTGCTTGTATTTTGGAAGCAGGAAAAGTAGTGCAGTGCAGCCAAGAGCTGGTGCTTGCAGTTGCAGAGGGGCCAAGACTAAACCCAATAGGCCTTTTTCACAGTGGCCAATTTGTGTCAAAAAGGCAGGGTAAACACAGGTGCGAGCAAAACAGTAATGAGGGTTTCCAACTTCCAATCGTGGAAGTTTACCCTGCCTTTTCGACACAAAATGGCCACTGTGAAAAAGGCCCATTGCAGGTGATGTGGTAATGAGCTTAATCAGATTTTTGGCATTTGCAAAGCAGAGTCTCTCTCTCTCTGTCTCTCTGTGTCTCTCTCTCTCTCTCTCTCTCTCTCTCTCTCTCACTCACTCTGAGCATCATAACACGAAAGGAGAATAATTGTAGATATTTTCATTTCTCAAGGAAAGTTTTTTGGCACAACTGGCGACACGATTTGGGAATTAGATTTGAAAATGATTCCCTCCCTCATTCTAAATCAACGTCACAATCGCCCAAATTACACAACCGATTGGTTTTCACTCACCTGCCTCTCACTCCAGGTTCAAGGCCGCAGTACATACATCATGCTCTGAAACAATTATGCTGGTTATTGTTAACACGAGTGCTACTTTGAGCACACTTGTTAAAGTTAGTACCTCTGGTTTTGACTAAAAACCAACAGACTCATGAGTGAATGTTCTATTATCTTAGTGAATGTAAGTAACCCAGTTGGGTCCTGTAGACACTGTGCAGCACAACACTGAGCCGGTGACTGACTGACTGACTGACTGATGGAGGTTGGTGCCGCCCTGGGGAGTCATCTTTGTGGGTGAAGAAGTGACACTCCCCTTGTAACTGTCTCGGAAGTCAACGCTATCATGCTGTCAAACTCGGAGCTGGCTTCCCGCGTTTCTTTCATTTCCCCTCTCTCTGCATTCCAAATCATTCCCACAGCCTACAGCTACGAGTGCCGACTTTTAGTGCACGTCCGCTCCACACGGGAAGCGTGGGGGACGGGGTGCGTCCCGGGCCACCCTCACCCAGGGAAAGTGACAGCCTGGGTAATTGGCACTAATCAAGCGACTGCCTGCACTGAGTGGATGTCGCCGTCTGAACCGAGAGAGGAGTATAGGGTTTGACCCACAGAGGTAGTGCCCAAGGCCCTTAGTCTCCTACAATAGACTGTCAATCCACAGCGTGTGGCGCCAGTCATCCACCGGAGCGCTCCCTCTTTGGTCAATATGCGAAAAGAAGAAGAAAGTCAGAGCGATAGAGAAAGAAAGATATAGGGGTGGGAAGGGGGAGAGGGAGAGAGAGAGAGAGACGTTTCCTATTTCACATGAACACTGTGATGTGATGGAGAGCATACTACATTATTCTTTTTTATAATTTCTCTCACAGCTATGGCTTTGAATTACAGAGGACTTTTTTTTTTTAGTCAAGAGCGAGAAGAGGATGAATCAAAAATTCATCTGAAGAAGTTCTAGATATGGGCGAGGCGAATGCACCTCTGTGGTGGAACCAACATTTGCGAAAGTTCTATCTCCTTAAGCAATTATTAGCGGTTATAGTTTGACATGTACAAGAGTTGTCAACAACTGACTTTAAACAAAGTACAAAGCAGATGTAAACAGTGCCTTGGGCACATTTAACTTGGGGGACTAGCCGCCTCATGAATTATAAATGGCTATCTATTACTGCAGTGAGTGCTACTACCAGGAGGGCTGCGTTCACTGGAATAGACTAACCTATTTTCATTTTCTGATAGTCAAGTGACAGTAAAGCGCTAAAGAATGCAGTTCAGGGAAAAATGAGGCTGTTATTTAGTAAATGAGTTGTGTAATTTCTAAATTGTAGCAAACTAACCGCGGAATACCCCGAGGGCATTGTGTCATCTGCTATACACGTTTCCTGACTAACTGCCATTCACTTGCAAATTAATTCCCTTCACAGAGCACATTTTAATCCATCTAATTAGCAAAGTGGCCTATACATAAAAGCCTGTGTTTTATCTCTTTAATCCTCACCACCCTGATGCCGTTTGGAAATAATTGAAATGATGTCAGATCTGATTTTATCGAGCCTGGTCGATTCTTTCATTTAATTTCAATTCAGTTCAATTCAATTTCACTGCAATGAAGCTTTATTGGGATGGCCATATAGTATTGCCAAAGCACATTGTACAAATACAGAACAGGTAAGGTACAGGACTTTCCCTGTCTTCTCATGCAAGGCTCCGAGCTGGACTTGGACTTGTTCTGAGGGCCTGTAGCTGCTCTGGCTCTGCACAATTCAGATTTCCATCTCAGGAGATACAAAGTTTACAGTTTCGGCGTATTTCCTTTTGACATATCTTCAGAGTATTTCCTTTTGACATATCTTCAGAGTATTTCCCTTGTCATAATTCTCAGGATGGAAACGCAGCACCTCCGCTGACCTGAGATGACAAAGACGAGGGAGTAGAGGAGCTCCCAGAAGCTGCTGCTGCAGGAGCGCGGCTGGTCAACATTGATAAAAGACAGCGGCACGTCGTCCTGACGAGGGACTCGTGCCTTGCCTGTGCCTTCTGGGCTCTGTATGAGAAAGGTGGGGAGAGACGTCTAGATTGGCACCTCTCTGGATACCCGTCTCGAACCACTGGAGAACTGCGAAGACTGTGAACTGCAGCGGCTCCCAGTAGAACGAGCCGAGCCGCACACCACAGGCTTCTTTGGACAAGCAGAGGAAAAGAGACACGCTGAAACTCAATTAAGTAGAATTTCCTACGGAGGTACACTCCCAATGGGTCGATTCTGAGAAACGTAAAGGTGAGACGAGACTCATTTTCCATTTGCTTCGTAGTTATATCAGAAAAGGAGTCTCACCTTTTCACCTAAATAGCCTATATCACAATCTATCTATCCCAATGCACACGTTGTACCTTGAAGCAGAGGCGCTGTGGTACAGCAGCAGAAGACAATGTCAGGTTCTAGCTAAGAACAGGATGATGAAGCAAATAGGCACATGCTTTTTCTTTTTGTAATTTGTGAATCTTTGCACAGCAAGTGAGTCTCAAATACCAGCAAACCACTGGAAATATATACATATCTGACTGCAGTAGAAAAAAAAACCATGTGATCTTGCTCTACAAACAAAATGATAGGCAGGTGTATGGCATTAAGTGGGATTCAAGCACAGATCCACACATTAATTGTACCTGTATATATAGTCAACAACACTCTCTTTTTAGACTCAGCTCTGAGGAGTCACTCTCCGAACATGGCAGTGTTGTGTGAGCCGCACCGCTGTAGATTTCAGGAAACTTGAAATACCTTTTTTCAGTCAGAGCGTCACTGCAGAACAACATTCCCCCCAGCTGTTTATTGGCAACAAAAGAAACTAAAATAACGTCAGTTTGTTTTGAGTTGAAAGTCTTCATAAATGAAAATAAACAATGTTACAGCTATATGTGCTGCCAAATTTCCTTACCGTACATATGAATATACTTTGTGTATATTTTTGCACATCATTTTTTTTAACAAGGTCCAGAATTATTTAACACCCTGGACATACACTAAAGCCGCCACTGTCCTTTCTTGTTTCTGACAGTTGATTAAAGGCTGGAGTTCCAAGTCCCTATGCTAATCTGAGGATAAAACCGTGGATTTGGTGAAGAACTTTACAGATGAAAGTAGCGCTCACTGTGCTCTGATAAAAGGACAGTGAACACAACACTGCATAATATTAGCTAGGTGGCGTTAGTTGCGTCGACTCGTAATTGTCCAACATGCCTGGGAGATACAGAGATGAGTTCACGGGACTCCGAAATCCTCACCCTCGTTTTGCATATATGCTGGGCTTTCCCTGGATGGAGAGCGGGAGGCAGGGAGGGGCAGCAGACTCCAGTGATCTTCTCCCAGTGTCTCCAGTCATTTTGTTTATCATTCAAATGAACACCTTGTTCCATTATCCATGAGGGAGTGGGAGTAATGTGTTAATGTCCCCTACTCATGGCTTCGTCTTTGGGCCAGAGCTGACAGCACCCGACCCATCCGTGTCACAGATGATGGGAGACAAAAGAGGGAGAGGGCGGGCAAAACAGGTAATGACCTCATACCTACACTTTTTGTAAAGGGGGACTCCCCTAAGCATTCCCATTCCTCTGTATAATTAGGCCAAATACATGTATGCCAGGCCAGGGTCTGGGGATGCGTCGGAGGACACAGATGAGGACTTTGATGAAATCTGAAGTGTCAAGCAGACATGAAGGGACCACAGCACTCGTGGCCCTTCACACAGTGTTGTGTTTATGCTGCACGCAGCAGAGAGCCTTCTCATATAGGGATCCTTGCCTTTATGTTGCTTTATTTGATTGATTATTTAGTGGAAAACTCCACACAGCACAAATCAGTGTGAAGCCAGCGAGTAAAGTCAAATAACAAGGGAGAGTGCAGGTCTGAGGGAGGGAAAGATGTCAAGATCTTTTTTTGAAGCGCCTCAGAGTAGCCAAAGGCGAGTAGATCTTCACGCTTTCATATCCCCCTTTTTAATATTTCTCCCCGTTTTAATGATGTGCTTCCTATCCTTGAGTAAAGTTCTTCATAGCCAGTCTTTTTTTTGCCAGAGAGGATTTTCTCCCTTTGAAATCAAATGTAAGTATATATTTAGTCTCCTAGTTTAGAAGCTTACAAGCCAAGGCAGAAATTCAAATTTGTGCTTTTATGAATAAGCATGAACGTTGCTGGTTGTCTGGCTATAACCAACATGCTAACAATACATTAATAAACAGTGTGTAAGCTCTGCTCTAAAGCTTTGGCTGGAGGAATATGAGGCCTGAGTTGTGATGTGGAACATCACAACTAAAAAAATGCCAAACTAAAAAGTTTTGGGGTTTTGGTTCACTCCCATCAACTGCAAAAGGGATGGATTTGTGGTGGAAAAATGGTAAAATGACTTGGTAATGTGGGTATCAATAATATACTAGAAAAATCTAAGTTATATACAATGAGAGAATAGACACATCAATGGATTATGTGTGTCTACGTCCATGACATATATATGTACAATATAGGTAAGTTAACCATCTAGGCAAGGCAACGACTGACAAATCAAATATTGATGCTGATAGTGGAGAAACTTTCTGAAACAGAAATACAAATGAAATCCAAAGCAGCAACTGTCTGTGTAGGCAGCTGTCATTACAACACCCATAAGTATTTGAGGCCCAGATATCAAAGCCTTCTTTTGATACAGTCAGTTCCACAGAGGTCTGCTCTATCTATAATGAAGGGATCTCATCACAGTCTGTCTGTTTCAATTACCAGCCAGAGCCTTGGACTTCCAGTCCCACACCCTCAGGCTGACTAATATACCTGCATCTCCTTCACTGAAACACACTGGCCCCACTTGAAAGGAAATGCAGCCAGTAAAGTTAGCATATGTAAAACCATTTCTTATTCTGCATTAGCATCAAGTAACAAGCATCCATGAAGCTGGATCTTAAGATTCTCTGGAAATACAGCAGAGACAAAATATTATTCCAATTGAAGGAAGACGATAAATCAATAAGCTGCAATTATAGACATATATACTGATATGATTGCTAGAGTTCTGTGAAGGGGTGACAATTTATGCTAGTTGGACGGGTCAGGTTGGGCTCGGGCTTCGCAAAAAAAAAAAGAGTAAAACACAGCTTAGTGTTCTCAGTTTCAGCCTGAGCCCGACGGAACCCGACCCAGCGCGACGGACTCGGGCAGACAAACGATGACATAACAAGGTTGCTGATGATGTCACACCAATGACATCCCCTTCAATTCTTAGATTTTGCGATGTGACTCAGAGTGTGACATTATCCACTCCATTGTGATGTCATCCATTCCATTGTGTGACTCCACTGTGATGTCACCTCCCGTGGTGACATCATCAGATACTTGTTGCTAATGATGTCACTACTATTGTGACGTCCTGTGGGTGCCAGACCCAAGCGTCGATTGGTGGCCAGAGCGATGACGTCATTGTCATTATTGTCTTGTGGTGGTATTAGTAAACACACAATCCATCAACTGAGCATGCAAACGCCCCCGACTGATGTTGTCATGCGCCACAATCATTGTGTGTGACTGATGATGTCATGTCCCACAATCATTGAGTGGGCCAGTGGTCATACCCACTGATGATGTCATAGACATTGTGCCATCATCCGTGATGTCACTTAAAGAAGATGGTGCAGGTTGGAGACCACTTTGCATTTCACTGATGACAGTCATTGTGACATCATCAGTGATTTTATAAATCCTTGATGATATCACTTATGTATAGGCCCCAACCCTACCAAGGGCAGTACTGCAAAACCCACCATGTTAGCATGGTGGGCGTCTAAATCTAAATCGGCCTCCTCTTCTGCCTCCACAGGCACCAACAGCGCTGCCCCACAGGGTGCACGGGTCAAACAAGGCAAAGACGAGACCAAGGCAGGCCGCTCGCATTCAGCCTCCACCCCTTCTCCATGGCATAGTACCCGTGACGAGGAGCAAGCCAAAACCGCCAGCTCTTCCAAATTCAGGTGGGCAGCACGCTTCATCCCTAAAGTCAAACTGCCAAAGCCCAACCTGTCCCATCCCGGATCCTCCAAAACTGAAACTTCCAAACCTGGGCCTTCAGGATTACAAGCTAAACTAGCAAGTTTGAGGAAGTTCACTGAGAACCGCAGCGAGTCTTCAGCAGAGCTCCCCAGCTTTCAGTGGTGCACACACCAGAGGACCACAGACCCCTGTGCCAGCACCAATCGGCGGGCAGCTGATGCTCGCCGACGGGAGATAATGGCCGACTCCGACAACACCCAGGATGGTGCCAATTCATCTGCCCCTCGCACCGATGAGGCACCACAAGGTGCTTCAGCTTCAAGCTCAGTTGCTGGAGCTGTACGCATGACCACCTCTGGAGAAAGTAAGTCTGATGACTCTGAAATGGGAAGTCTGCAAGCCCTGTTGGAGGCAAGGGGTCTCCCACCAGATATTTCCGGGCCACTCGGAGCCCGCATGTCACAGCTGTTCCACAGGCCCATAGGCAGTGAGGCCAGCTCCCAGGCTGAGCAGCTGCTGCAAGACCTGCAGGTCACAGGTGACGAGTCCCATCAGCTCCTGGCTGCCATGGAGATGTGCCAGCTGCTGTTGATGAGCAATGAAGAGAGACTTGGTGCATTCCCCATCAAGAGAGTGGCCGAATCTGACAACAACCAGGATGGGGCCAACTCATCTGACGCTTGCACTGACAAGGCACCACAAGACGCTTCAGCTTCAAGCTCAGTTCCTGGAGCTGTAGACATGACCACTTCTGGAGAAAGTGAGTCTGATCACTCTGAAATTGGAAGGCTGCAAGCCCAGTTGGAGGCCAGGGGTCTCCCCTCACATCTTTTCGGGCCCCTGGCAGTCCGCATGTCACAGCTTTTCCACAGGACCATAGGCAGCGGAGCCAGCCCAAAGGCTCTGCAGCTGCTGCAGGCCCTGCATGCCACAGGTGACGAGTCCCAGCAGCTCCAGGCTGCCATGGAGATGTGTCAGCTGCTGGTGATGGGCAATGAAGACACACTTGGTGGATTCCCTGTCAAGAGCGTGGTACCTGCTCTGATCACATTGTTACAAATGGAGCATAACTTTGATATTATGAATCATGCCTCTCGAGCTCTTACATATATGATGGAGGTACTTCCTCGATCCTCTGCTGTGGTTGTCGACGCCATTCCTGTCTTCCTGGAAAAGCTTCAGATTATCCAGTTCATTGACGTAGCAGAGCAGGCGCTGGCTGCATTGGAGATGTTGTCAAGGCGACACAGCAAAGCCATTTTGCAGGCTGGTGGGCTTGCTGACTGCCTGCTCTACCTAGAGTTCTTCAGCATCAATGCCCAGAGGAAGGCCTTGTCCATTGCAGCCAACTGCTGCCAGAGCATTACACCTGATGAGTTCCACTTTGTTGCTGATTCTCTGTCACTGCTCACTCAGAGGCTCACACACCAGGATAAAAAATCTGTTGAAAGCACCTGTCTCTGTTTCACCAGACTGGTGGACAACTTTCAGCATGAGCAGAACCTCCTGCAGGAGGTGGCGTCACGCGACCTGTTGACCAACATTCAGCAGCTGCTGGTGGTGACGCCCCCTGTGCTCAGCTCTGGGATGTTCATAATGGTTGTGCACATGTTTTCCCTCATGTGCTCAAACTGCCCCTGCCTGGCAGTCCAGCTCATGAAGCATAACATAGCAGAGACTCTCTGCTTCCTCCTGTGCGGTGCGTCAAATGGTAGCTGCCAGGAGCAGATTAACCTTGTTCCCCGGAGTCCTCAGGAGCTCTATGAACTGACGTCCCTCATATGTGAGCTGATGCCATGCCTGCCTAGAGAGGGTATCTTTGCAGTGGATGCCATGCTGAAGAATGGCAGTGCCCAGACCACAGAAGGCATCTGGCAGTGGAGAGATGAACGGGGATTCTGGCATCCTTACAACTGCAATGACAGCCACATCATTGAGACAGCCCACCAGAATGGAGAGGATGAGCTCACCTTGTCTACCCTGGGCCATGTCTACACCATTGACTTCAACTGTATGCAGCAGATCAATGAAGGCACAGGCACAGCATGTGGCATCCAGAGGAAATCCAATTCTCTTCACAATCCCAATACAGGGAGTCACCAGGAGGTGCAGTGGGAAGATGCACGTGCCCAGCTGATGAAGGAGGACCCTGAGCTGGCAAAGTGCTTCATCAAGACTCTTTTTGGGGTCCTGTATGAGGTGTACAGCTCCTCAGCTGGCCCTGCTGTTATACACAAGTGCCTTAGAACTATCCTCAGGATCATTTACTTTGCTCACGCAGAGCTGCTGGAGGATGTGCTTAGGAACCGCACTGTGTCCAGTCACATTGCCTCCATGCTATCCAGCCAAGACATGAAGATTGTAGTGGGTTATCTGCAGATGGCTGAGATCCTCATGCAGAAGCTGCCGGATGTCTTCAGCATCAATTTCAGAAGAGAAGGTGTGATGCACCAGGTGAAGAACCTGGCAGAGTCTGGGAGCTTCCTCGTCACCAGTCCCTCTAAGGTATGCACCAGTGGTACTGCCAGTCTGTGCACTACCACCATCAGCACTGCATCCACTACGGCTGCTACCAATGCCACTCCTGGACTGGGTTCACCCAGCTTCCAGCACAGCATGGATGACTCACTGGACCTCAGCCGACAGGGGCAGGTAAGCAATGTCCTGAAGAGGAAACAGGTACCTAAAATGGGGCACAGAAGACCAAAGCACTCTCCCCCAATGGATGATGATAAAGTAGACAATCAGGTCAAGAGCCCTACCACTCCTCAGTCCCCCAAATCATCCTTCTTGGCCAGTCTCAATCCCTGGGGCAAACTGGGCACCCAGACAAACTGCGCCAACTCAGAGCCCTCGTGCCCAGCGGGCATGAGTGGCCTGGCGAGAGCACCGCCCCAGGGCTCAATTTCAAACAACAGGGACAAAATCAATACCTGGATCAAAGAACAGGCAAGTAAGTTTGTGGAGCGCTACTTCAACTCCGAAAAAGTGGACAGCAACCCGGCACTGAATGTACTCCAGAGACTTTGTACAGCCACTGAGCAGCTCAACCTGCAGGTGGACGGTGGTGTGGAGTGTCTGGTGGAGATCTCCAGTATTGTATCAGAATCTGATGTCTCATCATTTGAGATCCAGCACAGTGGGCTGGTGAAGCAGCTGCTGCAGTACCTAACCTCCAACACTGACAGAGACATAATCCGCCGTGACGTGCGGCTCAAGAGGTTCCTTAGCGTCTTTGGCTGTCTGGTTCCTGCGATGGAGCCTCCAGGTCATCTGGAGCCGTTGGAGAATGGGCCTCTCCTGGGTTTGGTGCACAAGATGAACAACTGCTTGAGCCAAATGGAGCAGTTTCCTGTCAAAGTGCATGACTTCCCCAGTGGCGATGAAAGCAGGGTCTCTCAGGCACTGAAGTTCTTCAACACAGACAAGGACGGCAGCAAAGATGCTGTGGGAGGAACGAGGGGCCGAGCGCAGACCGCCCCCACCATAACCTCACCTCGCAATGCCAAGAAACAGGATGAGCTGTGGCATGATGGTGTGTGTCCCAGCGTTACCAATCCTCTCGAGACATACCTCATTTCGGAGCCACCAGAGACCATCACCTTTGACGACCCCTCTTTAGAGGTCAACCTGCTGCTGAGGGTCCTGCACTCCATCAGTAGATACTGGTTTTACTTGTATGAAAATACTGTGTGTAAGGAAATCATCCCCACCACTGAGTTCATCAACAGTAAGCTGACAGTCAAAGCCAAGCGTCACCTGCAAGACCCGCTGGTCATCATGACGGGGAACATCCCAACTTGGCTCATCGAGCTCGGAAAGACCTGCCCATTCTTCTTCCCCTTTGACACACGGCAGATGCTATTCTACGTAACTGCCTTTGATCGTGACAGAGTCATGCAGCACCTACTCGACACCAACCCTGAAATCAACCATTCAGATTCTCAGGTCAGCAAAGTTGTACCCCGTCTTGACAGGAAAAAGAGAACAATAAAACGTGAGGAGCTGCTAAAAGAGGCTGAGTCTGTGATGCAGGACCATGGCAGCTCCAGGGCCATGCTGGAGATCCAGTATGAGAATGAGGTGGGCACAGGTCTGGGCCCCACTCTGGAATTCTACGCTCTGGTGTCCCAGGAGCTCCAGCGGGCCGACCTTGGGCTGTGGAGGGGTGAAGAAGTCACACTGGCAGACCCTAAAGGAAGCCAAGAGGGAACTAAGTACATGTTCAGCTCCACGGGACTGTTTGCTGTTCCCTTCGGCAGGACAACTAAACCAGCACACATAGCCAAAATCCAAACTAAGTTCCATTTCTTAGGAAAGCTGATGGCCAAAGCCATTATGGACTTCAGACTGCTGGACCTGCCCCTGGGGCTGCCATTTTACAAGTGGATGCTACGGGACGAGACGTCCATCAGCTCCCATGACCTGGTCAACATTGACGCTGGCGTGGCCAAGTCCATCCATCACCTGGAGGACATTATCTGCCAGAAGAAGAGCCTGGAGCAGGACCGATCACAGACGAAGGAGACACTGCAGCAGGCGCTGGAGAGCCTGAACATGAACGGCTGCTCAGTGGAGGAATTGGGTTTGGACTTCATCCTACCCGGGTTCCCCAACATTGAGCTGAAAAAGGGCGGCAAAGACATCCCGGTCACAATCTACAACCTGGAGGAGTATCTCAGGTTGGTGGTGTACTGGACTCTAAATGAAGGAGTGTATATGCAGTTTGAGTCGTTCAGGGAAGGGTTTGAGTCGGTCTTCCCCCTGCATCACCTGCAGTATTTCTATCCAGAGGAGATGGAGCAGTTGTTGTGTGGCAGTAAATCAGAGACGTGGGACGTCAAGACGCTGATGGATTGCTGCCGATCGGATCACGGCTACACACATGACAGCCGTGCGGTACGGTTCCTCTTTGAGGTGCTGAGCAGCTTCGGTGCCGAGCAGCAGAGACTCTTCCTGCAGTTTGTCACAGGAAGCCCAAGGCTGCCTGTTGGAGGTTTCCGGAGCCTGAATCCCGCTCTGACCATCGTGAGGAAGACATTTGAGTCGACGGAGAACCCGGACGACTTCCTCCCCTCAGTCATGACCTGCGTCAACTACCTGAAGCTGCCCGACTACTCCAGCATAGAGATCTTGCACGAGAAACTGTTGATTGCATCCCGTGAGGGCCAGCAGTCTTTCCTCCTTTCCTGATCTCTCCACGTCTCACAAATGCCTTCTACAGCAGCGACTGATGAAAATCAGTTCTTTTTCTAAGCAGTGCAGCCACTTCTATAACTGACTGTGTGTGTCCGTTATGCACGGACTGTCCATCTGCCGCTTCTATAAGTGACTATGTGTGTCCGTCCTTCATATTGGTAAACAAACACAATGCATCAGCCGAGCATGCAAACGCCCCCCGACTGATGATGTCATGCCACACAATCATTGAGTGGAAGGACGGACGGATGGACAGACATGCAGTGAGTTATAGAAGTGGCGTCACTAATGATGTCATATTAGTAAATATTTATGACATCACTGATGATGTCATAAAGTCTGACATCATAAGTTGTGACACTTAAAGCCTCTGCAGGGAAGCTCCCAATGACCATGTGCTGCACATGGGCATTGACATACTGATGTCATGCGACCTGACCACTTTCTTTCTTTCGTGGGGACAGACAACAACACGAGGGATCAGCGTTGGTAAACAAATGGCTTCTTTATAATGGGACTCTATGGAGTCAGCCTTGGGTGTCTCTAGCCGGCTGTGCTTATTTACTCAATTCACTTCATTTTAAAAACTGTGACAGTTCACACAACTTTAACACAACATACATTATACATCAAACTCTTGAGCTACTTCTGCTCTCACTCAGAATGTCCAAATATAAGTGATGCGATGTATAGTTTTTGAGATATTAACGTTTGTTTGGCACAACTCATTCTGCCGCGGTTCCGCATTTTCCGGGTGGCATTTCCCGGGTGATGTCATCGTAACATCATCAGCGACCTTATGTCATGGGTGATGATGTCACCAGTGATGTCATAGATGCCAGTGATCTTATCAGTGAAGATGTCTCACACACACACACACCGCTCTTCTTCTGTGGTGTTTTATGGCAGTTGGCATCCTTTATGTTGCATTACCACCTTCTGGATTTATCGATCCACTGTTTCCCTACATTCTGTGTTCTATATCAGAAGAGCTCCCCACAGAGTTGCCCGAGTGACTCTTGACATTTGTGGCTTGTTTGCCCTGCTTTGACATCTTAAAATGGCTGGTGTGAAAAGGGTCGTACAAGATTCCCATTAGTGCATTGCATTGCCCATAGTGCAGTGCCCGTTCCCCTCCCTCTCCTCCCCATTCACTCGAAGAACAGACATACAGACAGACAGACAGACGGTGCTGGAAATATAATTAAGGATTATAGCATTATTGTCAAAATGATTGTTCTCTATTCTATTCTGTATTGTATTACGTTCCATATTACCAACTTTCTGGCAAAGATGGTGAAGGAAATATCTATACCCCCCCCCCCCCCCTCTTAAGGCAGAGATAGCCATTGAAGAAAAGTGCTGGTTCAGTCTCCCTCTGTCTCTGGGCATCGCTTTGATCAGTCCCACCTGAAGACTTATCCTGGAGGGAGAACTGCACTCCTCTCCCTAGCTAATCACACTTCCTGTCTCTGTCTTTATGTGCTTTAGACAAGCGTCAGATACAAGAGCACAGGAACACATTTGCCCCGAGAACATAGAGAAGAAAGCCTCTGGTTGTGCTGCGGCTTGGCTTCAGCGGATTTCGCTCATGAATATTTGCCGTTTTTGGTGGATTTCAATGCATTGCCGATGCAAGAAAAGGCGCTTTTGAGGGGGAGAGAAAAGGCCTTGCAGAGTTTTTGAGATGCCCGCGTAAATGTACTGTGGATGACACCTGACTGTGGTGAATTGTGTATTTTTTGTATGTACACAGTTGTTGATGAATAGGGACATAAAGGTCAGAGGTTAAGCTCCAGCTGTACAGTAGAGACATTATGGTCTTTAAGGAGAGAAGAGACCTGAGCACTGAAGTGGTTACCAGCATAATTAGAGATGCGCAGCATATTCTCAGGCTCTCGGGCGATATTGCTCAGGCTGCCTGCCACCAGTGGCACTTTTCACTGAGAAACGTGCTTTGTGTTTGTCAAGCAAGTACAGAAAAGACCATTTCTGCCCAGGAGCCAAAAGGAATCAAAAGAAATAGACAAAAATCCTCTCTCTTTTTCAGGGGAAGCTGAAGGCTATGAAAAACCATCTTGTGTTCTATTTTTGATCTCATTTCCATATCCATGGCCACCTGAGGGAGGTCAGATGGCTCTGGCCAACTTCTTCACAGGGAGAGGGGACTAACGGTGACAGCTGAGACAAACACAAGCAGCCACCATCTTCCATCCTTTCCAACACCCACGCCACTCATTATCCTCACTGGCACCAGCAAGACTCGCACATGGATAGGGAGATTAATCAGCGTAAAAAAACAGAAAACAAAATAATTCTCTCCCCCCCCCCGTTTAGCGCTTTCTTCAGTTTTCTCCCTCTTCAAAGCCTGCAACTCTCTGCTGTGCCCCTAGGGTTAATTAACATGAACCAAAAAGCGAATGATCAGAGAGAATGGGAAATCTCCAAAGGTTAAAGTGTCACATGGGAAACGTGTTGTCAGAAGACGGCTTCTTTTCTCCCCCGTGCTCGTTCAAAGTCAAATGAGAGAGTAGCGTTGCAGAGGGAAGGAATTTGTAGACACCTTTTTCCAAAACGTTGTCTTTCTCCTGTCAGAGAAGACAGAGCTTTGCAGCATGGCTTCAAACAAAAGCTCTTCATTCCTCGACATACTCATGAGCAAAATAACCCATTTTCTCTAAGTTGGAGATCTTTTAAAAAGATTGACTCTGCTTCGTAAAGTATCAACATGTATCAACATAATTTACGTTAGAGAAGTGCACACAACACAATTCCATAATGCTAAATCTTGGGGGGAAAACACATCCATCACAAAGTTAATCATTGCTTTCAAAGACCTGTTCAGTGAAATTGTTTTTTCCTCTTCATTTATCCCTTGAGGGGGGGAAAAGAAAATGACTTGTGATCCACAGATATCCTGGATAGCAGCAGGTCTTACAGGTGCCATTTCTCTCCGTAATAATTAACACAGGCTCCTCTCCTCTCCCTGTGGCTTGTCGCTGACATTTGGTTCATGCTCGAGTGTCTGCCTGGCTGATTTCCATTCTCTTGCATGAAGGTGAGGCTGTGTTTGTGCGTGCGTGTGTGTGTGTGTGTGTGTGTGTGTAAGAGAGAGAGAGAGGAGGAGGGTGGGGGGTGTATATAGGTCCGGTGGCCGGTCTGACAAGGACATTGGTGACAGGGCCTGCCTTCAGGAGATGAGATTAAAGCATCATGACAACATGGATTAGAAAACCCTCTCAGTCAATCCAGATTAGAGAGGCTCAAACAAGCCAAATGTTGAAACAGAAATGAGCCTAGGGGGCGCTGTGTTTGTGTTCTCACGCACGTTATGTAAAAGGTCATCTCTCTCTCTGACAATTCTCAAATTTATCACGCCAGCTAATCTCTGTATATTTTGTTAGCTGTGACACACACACACCCAATATTGATTTACATGGTGTTCTGAGGACGAAAACATCTCAGACTGCCTGGTCACCTCCATCCGTTGTTGCAACGCGCACGTTATTATTTTACATTATTACATTATGTATGCAGGCATGAGGAGGGATAATGGATGCATCTAAAAGCAAAGCAGTTTAATTACCCGCCATCAGTCTTATCTAGCTGCGGAGCACACATCTTATTAGGCATGGTGTAAATAAACATTAATATGCAAACCTGATAGAGAACGTCTCCCTCCCCAGTTCTTGCTATATTATCATCATCGCTGCAAAGTACACACACACCCAAGCTGATCCAGGCATGTGCAAACAACATAAGAGCTGCTGAAGCAAGGGCCAGACCATTACAACCACTTCACAGAAAATCATCATTAGTGTATCTGGCTGGAGGCCACAACAGCCCCATCAAAAGACGAAATTGTACACACAAAACACAGATGCGATATTACACATATACATCCTGATATGAATCTCAGTCAAATCCTGCCCTTCTATCTATGACAGACATTTGATCAAAACCCGAGTGGATGACAGCAGCCTTAGTAAGCGTCTCTTTGTCAGGTAAATTCCCTTCTGCATGTTTGGCAGACCTGCCGGGGTAGCGAGTGGCAGAATCGGCACAGGGGATGAGGGCTGTCTCTGCGGGGCCGAGACTGGGGAAGGGTAGGCGCTGGATATAGATAGAAAGAGGGTAGGTTCACCAGCCACGGGGTATTCTCATCCCTTCAGCAACATGGCAATAGAGAGGGAGCTTCAAGCAAAGAGAAAACTCAGCATCAAGTCCAGCCCTGAGCATCAAATAGTGCTGATCTGATAAACTATATAAAAGTCTGCCTAAGAGTCTGGCTATGTCTCTGGGCACACTTTTCTTTTAGCAAAATGGGATTGGGATTAGTGTCAGACGCTATCAGCTCGATGTAGCCCACAATAGTGACATTAGTAACTGTTTTAGATACACATAACAATGACTTAATCTGTAAGTATAGGGCTGGGCAATTATTGATATTATATCTATCGTGATATGAGACTAGATATAGTCTGATATTTGGATATCGTCATTATCGTCATATCGTGAGATGGCAGAGATGTCGTCTTTTTGTGGGTTTTAAAGGCTGCAATGGTGATGTACTTTTGTGAACTCACCAGACTGTTCTAGCTGTTCTATTGTTTGCCTTTAACCACTTGGTCGTTATATCCACATTACTGGTGAATATAAAAAAACGCATTGCCTCCACCAAGGAGGTTATGTTTTCGCTGCTGTTTCTCCATTTTTGAGCAGGATTACGGAAAAACTACTGCGCCGATTTTCATGAAACTTGGTGGAAGGGTGTAGCATGGGTCCAGGAAGTACCAATTACATTTTGGAGTGGATCTGATCCGGGGTCGGAGCAAGGAAGGGGGGCAGGGCTAGGAAAAAGGGGTCGTACCTAGGGATAGGAAGGTCATAGAGAGTCGGGATTTGGCGGGTGCGTAGGGGAGTGGCTAGGTGTATCTGGGTGGTGGGAGGGGGTGTGGTTAGGAAAGGGGGTGGGGTTAGGAAAAAGGGGTCATAGCTAGGGATAGGAAGGTCATAGGGAGTTGGGGGTTCGGGTTCTGCTCCATCCCACTCACAAAATGTGCAAATCATAGCAGAGTGGAGGATTGGCCTGCCCTTGGCAGACGTCTGCGCTCTCCAAGTGCACTTCTAGTTGTGTAAATGTTTTGTGAAAGCAACAACAGTCAACCACAGAATATTGCTGCAATATCGATAGAGGTAATTGGTCTAAAAAGATAGATCTATATGATTTTGTCCATAGCGCCCAGCCCTATCTGTACGTATATTGAACAGGCAGACATTGAAGACGTAGATTAACTTGATGCTGAACTGGATATATACAGCGCTTTCAGTGCAACCAGGTTCTGAAAATCCACAAGCTTCTCGAGAATGTTTCTAGCCTCTCTCACGATGTCGAACTCTTCAAATGCCATGCTTGTATGCAACACAACGCTCTCTTAGAAACTTCTCGATGTGTGTCTCTCTTTGCCTGCAGACGGACTGACTGCAGCCAGCGCTGAAGAGGAGACAGGCCTTCTTCTCTTGCCCTGTGTTGTTTCACTCAGCAGTCTACTGTACAAAGGAGGCAGCGTGATGGTGTGACGAGCGCTGCACTCATCTGCCGGGCGCCATTGTCTCAGTTTTGAGCTTGATAAAAGGAAGCGGGCCTGACGACGCCAGAGGCAGAGAGAGAGGATCCAGCTCCGTGGGTCTGAGCGAGCGGAGGAGCTGCAGTGAGCGCAGGCAGCACCATTTCTTTAGAAGCAGTTGTCCTTCACTGTGGTGCCAACTCTCCCCGGGGCAGCAACATAAGACAGCCTCTTATTTACCATATACAGGATCTCTCTCTGCCCTTAATGAGCCAGGATATTCAGCATCAGAGACAAAGGCCACGCTTTCACTGAAGAAGCTGCGCGTTTCACTTGAATTAAATAATGATAATTAAGAAAATATTAATCAAACCCTGGCTCTCTCGGCTCTGTAGTTGTGTTGAGGGAGCAGGTCTTCCAGCTTAGCCTGTAGGAGCTCTCCTTTAAAGATGCCTGCGACCCATTGAGCTGCAGGCATACACACACACACACACACACACACACAAACATGCACACAATTAAATACGGACCTTGGTGGCCTACTACTCTATAATTAAACACCCTTTGGTGATCCGTGCAAAAGTGCAGAGCTGGGCTCAGATGTGTCAAGTAGGAGAGGATGAAAAGAAACGTTGAGGAGCTGTCGATCGTCTGAGTTGCAAGTTTTGTTTCAATGGAATGAATAAATAAAAAGCACAAACTAATACCTTCCCAATGTGCAGTTGGTATGTCTGGCGGGCCGGCAGCAGCTATACAGCTGTACCGTGAAACTTTAATGCCGGTGGCTGCCTGAAGCACTGCCTAGGACCCCGTTCCCTGTGAAGGGGGATTGGAGGAGGCAGGGGGGGGGGGAGTCCACATGTTCACTGTAACTGGGACAAGCATTGGGAGAGGCAAGACTGTTTCTCTGACCCCTAAGGTTTAAACAAGACCACTATAAAGTAGCCTGATATATACCGATGGGAACAGCATATAGATTGATTGGAAAAAAATATAGGCCTAAGCTTTTATATAGATGGCTCCTTTGAAAAATTGGAATATGTGCAACTGTTTTTTGCCCCTCTAGACATAAGCAATCAAATATCTTTATTCTCAAATTCAGATGTTATTAAGTAAGTATACTGGACTACTCTTCACCTTTTGGGTTGTAGAGTGCTAGTCATTTGACGCTAGTTGTTATGGTAATGGCAAAGGCATCCCATCTCCTTCCCAGCATGCTCTGTGTTTTGACATTCATGGGGTTAAAGTCCTCTGAATGATGAAGTGCCAGCGTTTGGGACAGTAAATTGCATCGTTTCAATTGAGAAGAGAGTTCCCCTTGGGTTTGCTGGAGGTCCCCATGGGCTGGCCTTGAACAGAACAGCATGTTGTACATCCACATAAAAAAAGGAAAAATATGGCACTACTCTCCTCTTTATGATGCAGAGATTAATCTGTCACCGTATTCACACATAAATCTCACTCCCTGCTTTGCAAAATACTGTTTTACCTTACTTTACTCTATATATTATTTTTTTATTGGCAATAAACATAAACCATCACAAGGGGCTAATGCTCTCATCAATATTATTACAAAATGATCATAAATCCAATGCCTTGTTAAAATTCGAAGCCATTTCTCACCTCGGTTATTCAAGCATTGAAAATGATATTAAGACTGTAGCATTATTTTATCTGACAGAGAATTTTGAACGCTGATAAAAGATTATATTCTTTCTGACATTATATTGGGGACAATATAAAACACGTTATTTTCATCATATTATAAAGTCTATGTGTGCTCTTTCACATACTTTCCCTCATCTGTGTGTTCAGATCTTGCCTTTTGGGGCCATTTTTGCTGATACTCCAGTAGAAATGCCTTGACAACACTGTGGTGGATATTTCATCCTGAGAGACCACAAACTAAACAGGAGAAACACACTGTATAGAAGCTTGTTTAGTGGTATGCAAATCATCTTTGCCGGAGGTAAAATTAACATTTTTAATTAAAATATTAGCACCAAACAAACACAGAAAAACACACTAATGATTAAATCATCTTGATAGAACCTCTTACTGGAAATGAGGAAGAAATCTCATGATTCTCTGTATGAATAGATGTTCTATGTATCATAGCTAAAGTTAACTCGGTTTTCTTTCATGAAATGACTGCGAGAGTCTCTAAGCTTGCAAATGCTGAAGTTCAAGTTTTGGATTTAATAGCAACTATTCAAGATTGTTAAAATTTGCCACTTGCAAAAATACAAGTATTTTTGTGCCTTCTTCAAATCAAATATACAGCATGGATATAACTGCTGTTTTGTGCATTTTCAATTAAGTTTTCTGTTTTTAATAATTAGGACATTAAATGATGTTGAGATGTATAAATGTAATTCATGATCAAAATTTTTATTTTATTAAAAAAAAATCCAGATGGCAAGCATAAAACCAGTTTAAGCAGTAGGCATCAGATAGTTCAGCGCCAGGGAACAGAGAAGTATCTCTGCAGTGGACTTATGCCTTTCACATTACTATAGCGCTCTCTGGTGGACTCCTGTGTGAACTGTAAGTGAGCACTCCACTAAATGGGTCAAGATGCAAGAAAAGTATGGAAGAGGACTTCAGAGCAACTTTATTGCAAATTTGTTGGTTTTTCAAAAGTAAGCTGTACTTCAAAGTCTTCACATGTTGAAAAGCTAAAATGATCTGGAATGTATCATCTATGCTGCAATAGGTAATGTTGGTAGGTATGATGGTACTAACTAGTCCCATATAGTTTTGCCATTGTGTGTTATTTGTGATTATTTCCACCCTCCCACCTTTCCTGCGGTGGAAAGTCAGGACGATTTGATAATGTTTCAGATTTAGTCGTCTCCTCCACACAGGCTGAGCAGAGCCTTCTGGTAGTCTCCCTTGGTGTGTTCCTACAAAGGGGGAGAGAGAAACACAGCAGATTAGAGGGGTTGCATGACAGGACCAGCCTAACAGACAAGAGTCTGAGGGTGGCACGGTGGCTCAGTGGTTAGTACTCTCGCCTCACAGCAAGAAGGTTATGGGTTCAAATCTCCACCCCGGTCCTTTCTGTGTGGGTTTCCTCCCACAGTCCAAAGATATGCTGTGTCTGTGTACTATCGTAATGTAATCTAGTAAAAATGTGTAGTGATTCTACTGAATGAATGCAGTATGTACATGTATGTAACCTATGTTGTCTGTAGATACAGTATTATGTAGTATACTGTGATGATGCTATGTAAAGCCCTTTGAGTGATAAAAACATAACTGAACTGACTGCAAATCCATAGGCGGCAAGGGCATGTTGTGTGTTAGGTCTGACACTTACAGCAATGGTCTTGTGCAGAGACTGTCCATACTGGGTCTTGAACTCGGAGCGGACCTTCTTGAGGTCGACCTCGCAGCGTGACACCATGATTCTGGTCACTACCTTCTCTTTGGCACCTTTACTCTGAGCAGACAAAAGTAAGTCAGCACATAAGCACCGTCCCCATACTTAACTACTGTACTGCAAGTGATGCAACGCCGGTGTAAGACATTTGCCAACTTTAGCTTCTGTATTCCTGCAGGAAAATTGCACGTTCACAAGCAGATGTACTTCTTACAGCTGTTCCCCCCAAAAAAGTGTGGCCCTTAAAATAGCCGCATTTCAGCAAGAAAAATAAATATGCTGTAACTTACCTTCATGGCTTCACTGAGTCGGTTGGCAAAGTACAGCTGTTTGTTTTCAAAGCACTGAACTGGAGCAAAAGAACGGAATAAAAATACATAATAAATGTGCAGTACAACTTGCATTTGATAAATTATTTTTTCTATTGTAGGTTTGGGAGGTGATTCATAAAAGGTTACGAGGCCTGGCCTACATACATTTCTAATTATGATGAGGTCAATAAGGGTCTTTCTTAATCCTTAAATAATCCTCTACATTAACTAATTATTTCATGATGAAAAGTACATGTACCTAGTGTCAGGAAGGACTTTTCCATGTCTCCTTTGACCTCCTTGCGAATGCTTTCCTGCATGTCATAGGGGCTGTAACTCTTGTACCTGTCGAACACTGGCAAGGAGAGAACATGGTTTTACAATCATTTTACAGTTCTATACAATACTATTAGAAAGTCTTGTAATGCCGTATAACGTGGTCATAACAAAACAGGCTGCAGTACCTTTCTGCAGGTGGGGCACACTCCTCTCCGACATGATGGAGATCCACGTAGCTACATCAGTTCCTTTTCTCTTTACTCCAGCATCATAGAGAGCCTGAGAGTGGAATCACCAAAATAAATAAGAGCCATCCACAAAAGATTATGGCAGACATTTTTAACAGCAGTGCCACTTTTTCATAGACATTTGAATACGAGTCTTACAAAATTAACTATCTGACATTGCTCTGTGAGTGTGAAGGCCTAAGAATGTAAAATATCGCTGTAGTATCCGTTTGTTTTTGTTTTTGCACCAGATTAATTCCAGACCCCTGACAAGTGTTTTGTTTCTCCAATGATAGTAGTACGATTTCTTTTTTATTAGTACTTTATTTTTTACATTACTTACTCACCGACCAGGTCAAATGGGATACTTACTCTGGCGTCTTCATCAATCTTTTCATAGTCTACTATACTGGATGGGTCTGCCCTCTTTGCCTGCACAAAAATAAAGGTGTGACTCAGGAAATGTTTTAATGGTATTATGTCAAATACATCATAAAGGCAGGCACTGCTAAGACCTCACCTGCACCAGAGCCAGGAGCAGCTTGGCAAAACTCCCAGAGGTATCGCCTGCAACATCCTTCTCCAGGTCCTTCTTGAACACTGTGGGAAACATTTACATTTTAGGCATTTAGCTGAAGGTGGGAAAGCCTCTAACCCCCCAGCCAGGCCTCATGAGCAGTGCATGAGAAGCTCAGGAGAGAGACAGCACACAAATGATATGGACGAGATAGGTATTTCCACACCTTTGTATTAATGCATCTGATGCTTGTTTAAGACATATTTTAGACTTACACTCCTTATACACCCTCTTGATCTCCGCCAGCTCAGCTTTGCTGCGGGAGCACACAATCTCAATCAGGGTCTCTTCATCTGTTCCTAAACCCTGAAAGACACAGAAATCTTTTCTATTCATAGTGGTTCTCAAACGTTTTCCATGTAAAGGATGCCTAAACTGAAACAAATTAGACCACGGACCCCCATTTGATCAGATTTTGTTCCCAGGGTCCCCCATCTGATACGATCTGATCTTTGCTTTTAGATGTTTTATTTACAGAACATGTATGCAATGACCAAAATAGTCATACATTCTATCATTGTGTTACTTATGGATGGTATTAGTGAAAATGAATTATCCCCCTTTTTGCTGGGATCCCCCTGGAACCCCCTCAAGGACCCCTGGGGTTCCCCAGACCCCACTTTGAGAACCACTGCAGAGATAACACAGCTTGAATTCACATGAGAACGACTGTGAGGGGGAAGTTTTGTCATTTTTCCAGGAGAGGGCAGTAGCCTTCCAAGATCCACTGGTGAATGTGTTACATTACATTACGTCATTTAGCAGACGCTTTTGTCCAAAGTGTCAATAGTACATTTTGTCAACAGTAGTGAAACCAATTGTGCACCACAGTCTTCATCAGCTAAGACTGCTAATAGGAATAAGTAGCAATTGTTCAAAATGATGTATTTTATTTGAAGTTTAAGAAGGGTAAGAAGACTGTTCTTTACCTTAATAGATCCTCTGATCTCTGAGGCATCGTACTGGGCTGTGCTCTTCATCAGCCCCAGAACCACTGTCTCCAGAGAGCCAGACAGCGCCCCCTTCAGGGCGGCGATCATGTCCTAAAAATACAACAATGCGATCTGAATAAGCAGTCAGACACCCAGGATTATCAAAGCTGTGAAACAAGTTTATTTATGTCATTGTTGCCTAGTGTACCTTCTTCGCTCTCTTTTCATACGCAAAGGCGATCTCTCTCCTTTGGGAGTAGGTCCTCTTGGTTATGACATCAATGATGGTCTGCTCATCTACTCCTGATGTTCATGTCAAAGATGCCCATGCATTAGGGGAGACAGATGGATGCAATTCGGCCTTAGATTGATTTAATAAATGTCGAAATCTGGTAACATTCCTACAATCAACTACCTACGAATGAGGCCCGCCTGATATACTTCAAGAAGAGAAAGGGTTAGGAGAAAGAAGCAAGAAGCATAATTATGAAAGATGGTGGGAGGATTGGAAAATCACAGCCAGCTACATTGCTACATAAGGTTGCGCCATGTTTCTTCAGCTCTAATCTGAATTGAATCGCACAACCTTTGGTGCCATCCACAAGTCATGAATTCATTGAACCAGCTTTTACACTGACCAACCAAGTGTAAACAGTAACATTCTTTGAAGGGGTGTGCATAAGACTGACATGACATTGTCATAACCATGACATGACACCTGTCGTGAACATGAAGGAGGTGTTATGAATGTTTAAGACTGTTGTCATTAGTGTCATTTCAGTAAATTATGTCATTGTTGATGCAAAGTTGACATTGTTTGAGATGTCTTTGTTATGACAACTTGACATTAACCAGGAAAACATAACCTGTCAATGTCTTTGTTATGACAACTTGACATTAACCAAAACAGTGTAATGACACCTAATGACATCTTAATGAAAAGTTAAAATTGTACCACTGTAGTTGAGGTCAAGGTCAAAATATTAATGACACTGTTATAACGTCATTTGACAGTGTAATTGCACTTAATGACATCTTAATGTTTATGTTCATGTTTATGACAGGTTATGTTGTCTAGGGTAATGCCAAGTTGTCATAACAAAGACATTGACAGGTTATGTTTTCATGGTTAACGTCAAGTTGTCATAACGAAGACATCTCAAACAATGTCAACTTTGTATCAACAATGACATAATTTACTAAGGGGCTGGTTTCCATCAAAGACCTATACATAGATGGTCATTTTGCATCCCTTGATCTACTGAACAGAAAGTTTGGGTTGCCCGGCACGAACTGGCTCAGATTCCTGCAAATTAGAAATTATGTTCGTTCCAAGATTCACTCCTTTGAAGTGCTCCCAAATGAACATGCGTTTTTCGATGTATTGCTGGGCCCTCCTCACTCAGCATCTTATCTCTAGATTTGTGTGTCTGTTTGACAACTGCAACACAGCCTCTACTGAGAAGATTAGATTATTTATCTGACATTATATGGAAAAGGAGTCTGTCTGTGGTACAACTCTGCTCAATCAATAGCAGAAACCAGCTGATCCAATTTAAAGTTGCTCACCGTCTTCACTACTCCAAGCATAAATTGCACAAGATCTATCCTTCTGTCTCACCACTATCTGTGAGGAGTCGGACTACAACACTATAGTGTAGTGGATGTCGTTTGGCTTTCGACCTGTGTGCATAGATTCAGTCATGCATGGGAGGGCAGTTTTGGTAAGAACTTGGAAGAAAAAGATGAGAGGCTAGACAGAAATGCAAGCTGAGCTGGCCGGCTTGTAACTAATGACAAATGGTCACAAGATATTTTTCCTCATTCTACAACAACTAAAGAAACATCACTTATTTAGAACATGACATCGTCTGGTGAACTTTGAAGGGTCATCAGAAGGACAGAGTGAGCCAAGGACAACGTGACAATACTGTTGCCACTTCATCAGTGGGAGGCTGGGATAAAGCTCTGCCAACACTGAGGCGCTGCCTTGGAGACGTTCCCAGCGTGGGCAAAACATTTGAAGCCAGGAAGCTGACTCACTAACACCAGCTTCCCATATTCTTCCTAGTTACGAGAGAAGTTGCAGAGAGAACCACTGATCTCTATAGCAACATGTTCAGTGTGTTACCTTTAGTTTTGATAGCAGTCTCGATTCTGGCAGCATCTCTGTCTGGGTCAAAGTCCGTGGCAGCTACCACAGTGGGGTAAGTCGGCTCATGGGCCTGAGGATTCAACGCAGATGAGTGTGTGATGAAATCAAATTCATGAAAAAACTATGCATTGTATTTATTATACATACTACATTAGAATTTCCATGACAAGTTTAAAAATAATAAACGGAGTTACCCCGACTTCAAGAGACAGTTGACCCAGAAACTCTGATACCATAGCCATTTTGACTGTCCTGAAACAGAAGGGATTGTCAAATTAAAAATCAAATGTAAAATCTTGTCACATTAAAGCTGATTGTAACCCTATCACTATCTTGTGTAACTGGATTGAAGCATGCACAGATCATGTTTGTTCTGTGTAAAGATATGAGCTCATGCTTCTGCCTGAGCCCTAGGCAGTGTCATATAGACAGAGGCAGGAAAACTACATTCACACTAGTCATAGCTTTTGGCAGGGGCGGTTTTAGCATCAGAGCTTTGGGTGGGCTCAGCCCACCCAAAGGTCATGGACCGCTGAACCCCTAGGGGGGTCCGGGGGCATGCCCCCCCGGAAGAAAATTTTGTACAGTTTCAAGTAAAAATGGATCAAACTGGCGCACTTTGAGATCAAAATGAAGAGACTAGATCTATGAAGAACTACACACATCAATATCTTCTTTACCGTTCTGTGGTTTTACAGCGATGAAAAAATAATTGTTTCCCTATATATACTATATATATTCTGCATACAGGTTCTATATGGTAGAATTATGCTTGCATAAATAATACCAAAATCACTTCAGGGGAGTTTCAAGTAAAGTAACATTTTGCTTTGTAGGCAAAACAAAACTTTTTTTAGGAAAAGTTAGGAACTTCCTAACTTATTGGCTGGAATAATATTCCGACAAGATAATAATATACTGTAAGCACTAAAGCAGGAGTTTGCAGTCAACTAGTTGAAATTAATATGTGGCAGTATTTGTGGGGGTCAAAATCTATGTAGGGTGTACCACCACAAATAGATCAGTGTATGGGAAACACTGACTATTAAATTGTGTGACTAGAAAGACATCTGAGAAAATGTACTTTAATTTTGAACAACAGCACTACAACGGTGGCATTACAAATGGTATTATGAAATTATTGTGGGAAAAAACAAGATCTGACTGGTTGGAAGTTGGTAGGCTACCACCACCACAGCGTGCAAAAATAGGGAAAGAAGGAAAGAAAAGTGAATAGCATGCCATGCACGCATGTTAAGCTATCATCATCATCACATCAGACAGGCTGTGTAAAGCAGCCACTTGCGATTCTGAAGGGCTTAATTTCATTCAGATAACAAGGGACCCGTTTGAAAATATGTTTGTCACTTATGCCCATATGTTTCTCAAAAAACATTGCATCCATTTACACCCACTTTACTGCGAGCTAGCATGACATGGCTGGCTGGTGCCATGGTAGCCTACCTACCTTCCTCCAGTCCACCTGTTTGTCTGGCAGGCACAGCCACAAGTTCTTTTGTTTAGCCTACGAAACAACGTTACGCGCTAATTTGCATATCAATATGCGCTAATTAAGTAACTACTAACGACTCTGACTGCTCAATGCTCACCTCACAGTTTCATTGATCATGAGTGGGGAGAACGATTGTGTGGACTGTGGAGGACCACTTCGCTGCTGTACTGTGTGTGTGACCTGTGTGAAGTGATGTGGGATTAGGCAGATAGATGGAGGAGGGAGCGCCTGCGCAGCCGCGGTTCTAGAAACTTTTCGGGTGGGCTGAACCCCCCTAAATGTTTGTCTCAGCCCACCCTAAGAACATAGAGGGGGGGGGGAAACACGCACACAGCGCATTGAGTGTAGTCAGAAACTGCTACTAATGACCACCATGGATTTGGAGAGGGAAAAAAAAAAAAAAAAAAACTTTTTTTTTGCCTCTATTTTTTTGGGTGGGCTGAGACTATTTTTGGGTGGGCTAAAGCCCACCCAAAAACGGCCTAGAACCGCCCCTGGCTTTTGGTACAACCGAGTCATAAGTTTAACCATTTTCTATGTACTTCTTTAATGTATCTTTTTACTGATTTTATTTGGAAATCAGTTGCTGTATTAACAAAACAATAAGTTATCTTTCACATTCGGTCAGCTTCAAGAAAATGGCCATAACAGAAATGTGTCATGTTGACAGTGGTCAACAAAACTGTTTCAATGCCTAGTTCACTTTGAGCATAGTGAGACACACCCTGGACAAAGTGCTACCAGACTACTGTGCTGTAGACAGAGGGATTAGACTACAGAGCCAAGAATTCTTTCCTTCCCATTTTTTAAGCAAATCTCAAAGAAACAGCATAAACAGAACGGTGCCTATTGCCATTAATCAAAGCATGGTTTCAAACAATTCCAAATTTTTCATATTATCTTACCTGACTTGACAACGTTGAGATGATGCACAGAGTAGTCCTGCTATGGTAAGTGTATTGGGTGTGGAAGGCTTAACAGGGTGTGTCTCAGAGCAGGAAGACTTCCCCTTTCACCTCCCCTAACTCACATTTCCTTCCCACGTAACAGTTTTTAGACTCCACCCAATGCAGTGGAGAGAGCAGCTCATGATTCAGTGGTAGAGCATTGTTGAAGTTGTTCCACAGAGACTATTCAAAGCCACTGCACTTATGTTGAATGTGTCTTCAGGTCCGGTGATCTTTAACACTGTAGCAGCGTGCCTCACCTTCTGTCAGTGAGCATAGGCTTCTATACACTGCATTCAATAATCATACTACACCATACTCCAAAATGAACAATTATAGAATGTTTATTGTTGCCATTTTCACGTAAACTTTACAATTGCTGGTAAATCAAATAAAACCTGAAAACTCAAGTCAAGTATAAATAGTACAAAAGTGCTTCAACGTTGACATTCAAGTACATACTGTAAGGTGACAACTCAGGTTTCCCCACATTCTTGTTGATAGTCTGCTTTCCTTGATCCTACGGTATCAGCTCCTCGTAGGGCTGCATGATTATGGTGAAAATTATAATTACGATTATTTTTGATCAATATTGAAATCACTATTATTTAACACGATTACTCTTTGACTTTGGGAACATCATGCATTCAATGAACAAAAAAAAAAAAGATTTCTTTGAACCGTCATCTTCTCCCAAGGATGGTTTCAAAATAAAAACGCAAAAACGTGCCGGCTCAAGCCGATACCACTTTGGGCTTTACAACGCAAGACAAAACGAGAGCAACATCGCTGAACGGAATGTGTCACGTTTTATCTCGATTATCGTGGGAAGCAGAAATCTTGATCGCGATTAATATTTGAGTAATCGTGCAGCCCTAGCTCCTCTTGTGGTTTTTTAAGCTTATTCTATGGTGTGGGACTTTAAATGCATTTGTGAAGTGTCCTTTTCATCCAGTAGTCACGTTTATTGGCACGCTTTCCTTTCTTGTTGTACTTCTTTCCTTTGTTGTACTTCTTTTTGCCTCCTGCGGTGGACTTGGTCTTTGACGGCCCGGTTGTCTTGGCTCCATGGCTGTTGGACTGTGGTGAACTCATCTGTGTCTGTTAGGATAGAGATGGTGTGCAGATTGCCTGTCAATGCCCACAATGGTACAAAGGTTCCTTCAGTTTTTTACTAACATCAATAACAAATGCTGACTGTCAAATCCTCCTGGTCTAGGTAAAAACTTTAAAAAGAGTGTTACTGGTCATCATCACTGATGAATGCAGTGTGTTAAGATGCATTCACTTCTTCAAATGTGTGGAATTTCAGACAAACGCCAATAAAACTCGCTTTACTGTAGCTGATATTTCTATGCTGAGTTCATGTTCTCCATTGTCCCCGTTATTAGTTTTGGGTTGGATGTGCGGGGAAACTGTGCTGTGGAACAGATAAATAAAGTTTATCTGATCTGAACAGTGGTTCAGCCCTTCTGATAACAAAATGGCCAGAGTTCTTTGTCTGCAGAGGCCACATGGTCGAGAGAACGCTTAGCTGGAGAGTAGATTATATTTGCCTTGCCTTATGGAGAATACCTGTGTGTGTGTGTGTGTGCGCGTGCGTGCGTATGTGTGCGTGTTGCCTTATGGAGAATACCTGTGTGTGTGTGCGTGTGTGCGTGCGTGCGTGCGTATGTGTGCGTGTGTGGCACATGTATGCGTACATGTGGGTGGGGTGTTTGAGAAAAGGTGTGGACTTCCTAGAGAACATTAAGCTTTACATTGCTAGCACTAACAGTTTCACCTCACTTTTGTATTTATATTGTTGTATTTTTTGTTTGATCGTGACACCAGTGATAATGTATGTTTTCCACACAGTGCCATGTGACGAGACAACAGTAACTATGGTTATATACGTGCCGATACACACCTTGAGGAAGTCCCTTGGTGGGAAGGTGCAGGGCACACGTCCATGTTTCCTGTGGAAGGGTAGGTATACATCTGGGTCGATGGGGATCCAGGGCGGGGGGCCGGAGGCCGGGGGCTGGGGCACTGTGCTGTGGACCTGCTGCAGGTCGTACAGCCCCCGACTCACCTTCCCATCGGTGGCTTTTAATATGGTCACAAATGGTTCCCCTGCCTTGTGTCCAATCAGGTATCGCCCCACCTCTAACCTGCAGAAACCACAACGCAGACATTACATCAATGAGGTGTTAAAGCCACTTGGCACACTAAAGCATGCTGTAAGCACTGCCCGCGACAACTTCCTTTCCAGCCAAATGAATGGAATGTAGGTAAGCAGCGCCTTGCAAAAGCAGCAGGTGACAGATCCTTTGTGTGTGGTTGGGTAAGCGACTGAGTAAGTCCAATACCAACATGAGCACAGACTAGCAGCATGCTTTTGTCCCTGAAGCTGTCGAGACAAGGCTGTGACGTACAAGTGTCTCAGAGCCATGAGCCATGAGCCATGACAAGACATGCACAGACTACATTGGGAGATGTTGTCCAACTAACACTGAAAAAATGAAGGCACAAATCCCACACATTACTCGTTAATGTACAGTTTTCTACTTTACATGTAAACCCACATTCATCTGTAAAAGATACTTACAATTA
The DNA here is from genome assembly GCF_964638095.1 of Poromitra crassiceps. Classification (NCBI taxonomy): domain Eukaryota; kingdom Metazoa; phylum Chordata; class Actinopteri; order Beryciformes; family Melamphaidae; genus Poromitra; species Poromitra crassiceps. The sequence continues at coordinate 25,482,105 of NC_139636.1, forward strand.
TTATATAATTCACACCAGTGTGTCCACATTAGGACTGCCCAAAAATAACACATCTGACCAAAAGATGTCAAACATAAGCCAACCCAATCATTTCCCCCCATGTTATTGATTGAAGGCAGTTTCGCAAACACAATAAGCTGGCATTGAAAAGTAGAAAAGGGTGTGTGTGTGTGTGTGTGTGTGTGTGTATGTGTATGGGGGAAGGGGGGGTGCTGGCCAGAAAAAAAAATGAAATAAAGAAAAACTAACTAAAGTGTATTCTCTTACAGTCTAAGATAGTGAAGGCCCTGAACTACTTACCCAGTCATCTTTTTCAGTAAGTGATGAAGGATGTTCAGTGACTTAGACCTGTGGATGCGAAAGAGAAATCACCACGTTACATTTCATCCACTTTGGTAGGGATCTAGATTTCAACACTAATTTACACGACAAATAAAATAAAATAAATAAAAATAAAATAAAATATTTGATGGTGGGCTACTGATGTTGAGGGCAGCCGCCTTTCAGCTTTCTACTGGGATACAAAAAGCGACTGGCTCACGTGTTGAGATCTTCTAAACGGACTGGCCGGCCGGCGTGATGATGGTGAGATCTTCTAACCCTTGAGTCCCATAACATAATCATGCAGGGTTGATTGAGTTAAAGTGAATCACCAGCACATCTGTTCAAAGGATACTCACTTGAACTCACAGGAGAGCTTCTGATTCCAGTCTTCAGGCAGCTTTCTTAGGAGAGCTACTTTTGATGTGTGTGCATTGATGTGAGCTAGTGACAGACAGGAAGGGAGGGTGAGAGAAGGAGAGAGAGACACACAGAAGAACAAGAGCTAATGAGCCTGTACATGAAGAACTTCACTTCAACATCAATGCATTGCATAGAGCTTACAATGCAATTAGCCTGCGATGATTTGTCGGCGTTGTTACACGCTTGAGTGGGTGGTTAGAAATGCTCCTTGGTCCCCATCCCCCAGAAGCAATGATCTTTTCCTACCTCCCACTCGAGCTTGTAGCGCCTGGCAACTTAAACGGAGCATATTGTTATAGGGCCTGGAACTACATCCATAAATACACCGCAGAAAATATTACATGATGAACCACATGATGTTCAACCTCAAACCACTAAGCAGAGGAGGTATCTCATTAGTTATATCTGTTGAGTAATATCATTAAGTTGGAGATTCCTTAGCTTTAATGTCATCACTGATTATATAATGTTATCACAGATATACAGTATCATTGACTATTCCTATTCATACACTGCTGTTGGCAACCTACAACACTTTGCCCTTCTCTCAGGTTGGAGGAACAGTGTTGTTTAAAATGAAACATCATCTTTGCTAAATCTAGGACGTCTTTGTCTGATGGGTGTTATGTCCACTTTTTAGTGGGGTTAAGTTAAAAGTTACCAGCATACAAGCCGCCTCTATTGACCACAATACTGACACAGTAAAGAGCTAATATTTTCTAGTACTTTAGAAGTCAACAGGCTGCCTTTTATAAAAGCTCTGTACATGAGACAGGGGACTGCACTACATTGGGTAGACGGTAGCCTACAGAACATCCAGTATGTGTTGAGTGAGACATGAAGTCACCCTGTATATTAAAACATTAATTTAAAAAGATGACATGGGCGGAGTCTTTCCCACAATCTTGAGCTTGAGATAAGCAGCACGAGCACCACAATAAGCAGGAAGGGAATGTGGCTGAAGTGGAAAGCAATATTTAGCTAAGCTCTGTGCACAGCATTCTGTGAGCCCCCATAACCAGAAACGTCTGTAGTCATGGCAACAGAGCAAACTTAAATCAGCAAACAGTCAAGCGGGTTGGTGAGTCATCTCAGGACTATTCCACTGGTTTGTGGGAGGATCGGCCGGCCCTGCTGCTCACTCCACCAAAGAGGAATGAGTCTTTCCACAAACTCCTTCTCAAGCCACATAAATGTTACTCTGACAACGTTCTTGGCATTTATTTTGAGAAATGAGAGGCTAAAGGGGGGCCGGGCACTCCAAATGCCCTGGGACTAAGGGCAAATTGGAAAAAACTTTTAACAGAGGATAGAAAGAATGGGCCTGAAGATAACAGTGATGTTTTACCTATGTAGGAAACGGTGCTGGGGTGGAGCAGTGTCTCAGCCCACAGCTGGCAAGCCTCGCTGCTGCTTAGACGTTCAACGCCATAACACAGCTGGTACTCCAGCTTGGGCAGGACATGGACTGGCACATGCTGTGAGGGCAGAAAACAAAGAATAGAGGTAGCACTGGCCCAGATATATTGCATCATATTTTAAGTTATACAACAGGTAGTTCCGGCCGAGCAATTTGATTGGACAAGAGGGATCCTACGAGTGCCGTTATTTCATGATAATGCACTGGTGCTTCACTGTGTGTAGATCACTCCGCTTCACAGCTGCCCTAATCAACAAAACGCTTCACAGCTGTAGAGTAGACAGTAGTAAAGTCGACAGCCTGCAGTTAATTAGGCTGATTAGGCTACATTTTCAGCAAAGCAGAAAGCTGAGGGGACTATTTTTGTTGGCGGAGGAATAAATACAGAAATCATATATTTTCTCAGCTTTTTGTCATTTTTTTAATCAGCTTTGTTAAATAGAACTGTTGTATAAAAGCAATATCACACTCGAGGTCGTGCTGTTGTTGTCTAATATTGGCACTGCTGTGATTATCTTCGGCACTCGGCCGCGAATCACAGCAGTGCCAATATTAGCCAACAACCGCACTCCCTCTCGTGTGATATTGCTTAAATATACCAGGCAAAAGGTATGCATTTTTCCAATACATCTTCACTGATATGTAAACGTGTGGAGGATGTGTACAGACTGGCATGCATACCTGGTTGGTGGGGCCGACTCTTCTGGTATGGGTCAATGAGACAGAGCTGCGCACCATGAGCAGCACGTCCTGCAGACTGTAGAGCTTGTAGAGCAGGTTGCCCTCCTCTGGCACCTTGTAGTCCTGTTCATCCTCCACACTTGCCTGCAGGTCCTGTGAAAGAATTTCTGGGAAGAGGACACATGTTAATGGGTTACATGGCTTCTGTAATGCAACATTTGCCGTCCACACCTTAAATACATAGAATAATAACGACAGCGGACACTAACTTTTCTGTTCTGTTGTATTGAAGTTGACCACCGATGCAGGTCCACTGTGAGGAGCGGAGTAGATCTCTCCATCCTGGTTCTGGTTGCTCTCTAGATACGAGGACACACAGGGCTTGACCAGGGATGTTGGATGGGAACGAAGCGGGGATCCCGTACATTGTGGAGTTGAGACGGGCTCTGGGGAGACAGCAGAGCATTTGGCTGCCGGGTCCATGGAATGGGTGAGCATGGCTTTCTGCATGCGCAGGATCTGTCCGAGCTGGTCGCCAGGTACCTTAGCTCTTTTGGATGCACTCCTGCGCCCTGTAGCCTTCTGCGGGGAAGGTGACTGTGGATTTTCAGGGGTGGACTTCAAGGAGGTGCATGGAGTGGTCTCAGCCTTGAGCTGTGTTGGAGGTGTTGCAGCTGGAGACACAGAGTCATCATCAATGAACAGCCTCTCATCCTCTGAGTCATCTGCATCTGCAGAGTCCTGTCTCGTCTCCGAGTCTTCTGCAGAGTCCTGTCTCGTCTCCGAGTCTTCTGCGTCTGCAGAGTCCTGTCTCCCGGTCTTTGGAACAGTCGGGCTCTGGGGGACACTGGGCTCTTGTGAACGGCTGCTGGTCTTTTTAGAAGCAAGACGCTCGCTGCATCTTCTCACCTTACTTATTGGCGGGGCCCTCACAGTTTTTCCACCTTTAACATGTGTGTCCTGCTCACTCTCAATCTTTAGCTTCTTGGAGGGTTTAACGGTTGCCGTCTCCCCGAATGTCTCGTCAATCTTTAGCTTCCTGAAGGGTTTAACAGTTGCCGTCTCCCCGAATGTCTCCAGGTCAGTCAGGTCCACTTCAAAATCTAATGTGTTTTCACAGGACATCACATTTCTCTTGTCCTGTTAAAAAGAAAAGAAAATGTTTATAAATATATATATATAGATAGATAGATAGATAGATAGATAGATAGATAGATAGATAGATAGATAGATAGAGATATTTGATGCAATGATATGTCGGACAGTCAAGCTACATTGTGTGTCTACATACCGGTGGGAGTTGTTTCTCAGCAGCAGGAACCTCTGTCATTAGATGGAACACTTGTTTGTTTCCAGTTTTGTTGATGGAGAGCTTCAAACTCTCCTCATGGTAGATATGGCTCCTTTCTCTTATTGTCACCTCAGTCTTCAGCAAGGGAGAGTCTATGTACACAGTCTTCCTCTGACTACTGCCTAGGATGAGCCATAACAAAAGGGACTATGGGAAATAGTACCACCATGAGGCCATTCAAAGTTAACACATACCATGTCTTCTGGTACACTCCAAAAACACTGAAACACAATAGTCTCTGAACATGAAATCAGATAGCTCTTTCCCTTGGTAAATGTAGATATGCATTGCCAACATTAAACCTGTACTTACAGTTAATTCAAGTATTGTAATCATATATACTTGAGATAAATATATACACACACCGGTATATATATATATGTGTGTGTGGTGGGGGGGGGGCAATCGGTTCATGCTCCAGCGCATATCGACTGTGATTTTTGAATGGTTAAAATGTATCTGGGTATAATCCAGATTCCCCAAAACAAAGGGTAATGCTGTCAGGTTTCAATGATATGGTGGGATCATTCAAAAGTAAATATTTTACTAATTGGAAGTGAACCTTGAATTGGCTCTAATTAAACTGAACTACACCCATGGTGGCATGGGTATCTTGTATGTTGATGTTGTACCTTTTCCTGGGTTTGATTTGACCAAAACTGGCAGCTCCCATTGGTCCCCGAATTCAGGGCCATGGTTGTCTAGCAGTCTGACCAGGGCATCTCGTGTCACACACACTTCAGGCTCATAATAGGCACACAGCTTCTCAGCATTACTGTCACTACTGATCATCTGTAGAGAGGAGCGGGAAAAAAGGACATTGGGAAGCGTCCACTAGATGTAGACTGTATCTATAACATCACTCAGACAAATAGTTGTCTACAAGTAACTGGACTTATCACAATACTACATCCTAGCATCCTGTAGAAACACAGTACTGGTTTGTGTAAGTAAGACTTGAACACCCTCTGGTGTCTTCTTTTGAAAATTGCAAGAGCTGCAGTAGAGTTACAATAGACCTCCGGTTATATGAATCCCATTCTGACTTTAAAGCATCTTTGTGGCTTTATTGGAGTAATTAAAAAAGCAAGACAATTGCTTACAGCGTGCTTGTCCTTAGCTTTCTTAGCTGGAGGATTCTCTGATGAAATACTCTGATAATCCGTTGCAAGCTGTGCATCAGCAGGCACTATCTTGTGGTCGGTAATATCCACATTGCCCTGGAGAAATAAAGGGGGCAAATATGGAAATAGATGAAGTGAATCACCGTCGAGAGACACACGTTTTGCAATTCAATATGGGGTTGAAAAGTTGAACATAAAACACTAGTAAGACTGATAACTGTTAGTCTGTGATGGTGACACAGAAGCACTTTACCATGATTAGCAGCTGTTTTTCAAAGGTCAGAGCGAGCCCTGGGTTGAATGTTCCCCCGGTCAAACTGGTCATCTCATGGATCTGGTAGAGCTGCGGAAATGTCCTCACACAATCCAAGCAGCTCCTGAGGAAATCCTGAAAATCAAATCAGGGATTTTGATGTTTAAATACCCTGGGGCACACGTGGGTCATGGGTGTTAAAGATACTGTAGGTCAGGGGTGCCCAATAGGTAGATAGATCTCTGGCCATAAGTAACTCGCCAAAGAAATCCAAAATGTATTATTTTTAATGCATGAACTAAATTCCACTCATGTATAAGTAACTCAGTATATCTACAGGATTGAACATTATCTATGTTAAATAAATAATATAATAGTGTTCATTAAAATGTGCTAAATATGTACTGTACTTGGGGGGAGCAAGGGGAAAAGAAGTAGCTTGCAAATAGTCCTAAAAAAGTTTGGGCACCCCTGCTGTAGGTATAGGGCTTGTATTATCAATACCTCTGAATATTGCATAGCCCCCTGTGATATGTAGTTGTAATCGTCAGCGCACATTTTGGACACATTGTGCAAGTAACTCATGAACTGCATCACTTCACTGTCCACCGTCGCCTTCAAATTCTGAAATGTCAGAATAGATTGTTTTAGCAAAGCAATGCAACACGGGTCATTAGCAGTATTGGAGAACTGCATTGAGAAGACAATGCTTAGGGCTTGTACCTTCAAATGATCGGACGGAGGATCAATGTGTCGTTTTTTAGCCATGAGGCCAAGGTATATCTTCTGGTTTTTGCTGGACAGACTGGACATACAGGGGAAGGGTAATCTGGGTTCAGGATAAGGATCGTCAGGCTCACTCATAACAGTCTTGTGTTTCACTTTTGACTTCTCGGCATCCATTGTACTTTGTGCAGCATCACTTCCAGATGGATCATCGCCATCACAGCTGTCCCAACAGGTACTCTCATCCTTGTTGGTGTTACTGCTGTGTTTAAACCCTGCAGCACCCTCTGTGGATGAACGGCAGGGGGTTACATCCCCCCCCGCAGACCCTTGTTTTACATCAACGTTCTCTGTAGGACTTTAAAAAAAATCAAGAGGGGGAAAGGTCAATATATCAGCTCAGTAAATACTTACTAGCCTTTAATAGCATATTGAAAGTGTTAAGTGAATTAAAGCATTTTGTTATTTATTACTGTACCTTTGTAGAAAAGCCCAGAGTTCTCTAATATTAGGTGCAAGGGAACATTTGTCATAAGTATCTCTGGTAAAGAATGGAGCATCCGGGTCCGGGTCTGGAAGGTCGTCCCTTTAGAATAAAAGGGAAAATGGAATAATGTTAAACTGCCAATGTTGTGCTTTATTTATGCTTAGAACACGGCTCTCTTGAATACTCGATTCTGATTGGTCAATCAACAAGATTCACCGGTCATTATTTCTCGACAACCGACGCTGCTCTACTGATTAATCCAGCTGTGTCAACACTCACTACAATGATTAGGCACACCTGGATTAATCAGTTGATATCCGTAATCACCGCCTCAATATACATTATCCCTTACTTATGCCTATAGGCTTATAGACTGTTTTCACGGAATTGGGTTGCTATGGGAACAGTTTGAACCCTATCTTATTTCCTGTCAGCCAGAGGAGTTCCGACATGTCCATTCACTCCAATGGACCAGTTTTTTTCCAGGAAGTAGAAAGTGGAACTCTTCAGTAAAAAAAGCAGCACTGTCGAGTTGCATCAAAATAGACAGTGTTGTACTTTGAAAGGGTTTTTCATCCCTTGAAATGAATCAAATTGTACATTATCGGCTTTATTTTAGCATGCAAAAGTAGCGCGAGACCCATTCATGGCTGTTCATTGGCTAATGATTCTTGCATTTTGGTCCTCCGCTGACGCCACTCTCTTACTAGAGGACACTACTGTCAGCTATTGCATTAGCAAACATTGCAACAGGAAGTAAGCTAGGGGCAATTTTGAATGTTTATGTTGTCAAATTAAAAGCGTCTATACAATGCAATGTTGTCATTTCTCCTCTGCTTGTTTCTGATCTAACACAGATGGAAACGCTGAGTTGTGATCAATAATTAATGATGAATGATCAGAACATAAACATACCAACTTCCGGTCAGAAGTTTAATGTCATGCAGAAAATGACTAGCCTGGTGGTAAACAGCCAAAATTAATGTACTAGACTGCTGACAACTGCGATTCATATGGGGCTGGAAAATGACATAACGGCACTAATCACTGCCAGGTAGCGTAACGTTCACGTTAGGTTAGTTGCCAGTAACAAATAAACGTTTAGTAAAACTCAGTCAGGCCATTCGACGCGAGACTCAGTCATATAGTCTCAGCCTTTTTGCCTTTTTAGGCTTAGTCTATATAGTGTACTTATCGTAAAGTCAGTTGCACGGACAGCATAGTAACACATCTATGGCATTTTTAAACGTTTCTACTTGCCATACAAGCTCCATTGCGGTCTCGCTCATGTGTCGCTGCAAGAGCCAGAAACGACTCACGTTGGGATACCGTTTGACATGCGCATTTGAGCAGGTCTTCTTCTTCTTATTGTGGAATTATGGCAGTGTGTAGGCGCCTTACCTCACTGCTGCCCCCATCTGGATGTTATATTTGACCAGCAGCTTTTACTATCAACGAGTACATTTAGAAAAATCCTTATAAATTCTGCCTTATTTTACTATAGGCTATACTGTAGTATAGTTAGGATATACCCATATTTTGTCTGAAGGAAACCCTCACATAAACTCTTATTCTCATCAAAGCAGCCCCATCTACATGCTGCCTCATTCCCTTATCTCTATGGGCTGGGCCCCTTATCCTAACCTGTACAACTGAGTCAGAATTGGTGAACACTTGTTCCAAACCCTGCCTTCCACTCTCTATAGACCATACATGTTGGATGTATCTCCTGCATCCTCAGCCCCTAATGCCTTCATAATGCTCACAGCCACATCCAGCTCAGGTATACCACTGGTCAAACGTTACATTGTGTCTCCTGAGTGCTGGGTATGATATGGAAAAATCATTCAAAATTCACACAAATTGATCCACAACTTCATCACATTGTGGTTCTTAATGCTTTATCAAAGTGGCCATGCCATCACAGGGAAATTAGATGAGACGAAACTTTAATGATCCTCGTGGGGAAATTGGGTCATTCATTAAAAGTATAGGCCTACATATTTCACCCAAACCTGCTACCCAGATGTAGAATTTGCAACTACGCATGAAATTGATAAAAGAAAATGCTGAATGTGACAGTGAAAGCATCCAGAGATTCTCTGCTTCTCTGAGCTGATCTAGATTTTTTTTTTATTATGTCACCACAGGTTTAAGTCTTAGTTCTCTGGCTGCAGGATGGAGCTGTTCAAGTTCACTTGTGTTGCCCAAGGCCATATGAATGATTTCTTAAATTGACTGGTATTCCCTTTTAAGGAAAAAACAATTTTAGTTTTTATAATTTTGGTTGAATAAACTCCAACCCAGATAATTAAGGTCTGAATTAGGATTTTGATGTTCTATATGAGCACTAAGCAACTGTTCATTCATAGCTTATTGCTTAATGGGTAGTGCTAATATTGCCAGGAATGCACTTACGCCTTACCATGAGGTGCTTTGGACAAAAGCATCCACCAAATGACCCTTCAACCAGAACGTTTTCTCAAGGATTCTTGTTAGTTTGTTAGACCAAGTTCAGAGCCAATTGGAGTTCCACACTCATTTAGATGTCAGAATTAAATTATGAAAATGCATATTTTTGTACATATTTGTTTGGAAGAATTTGGAAGGAATTTTCAAAGAGTGAGGGCACCAATTGTGATTAAATAGTGAAACTAGGAGAGTTAATGAAATTAATGCAAAAAAGGTCATTGGATTAATTGCATATAAAAAAGAGAGCAGACAATAGAGAGACAGTCAGGAAATAAAAGCCCATTACAAGCGGTAAATTTTATTATGGGATAACAGCACATAAAGCACATCTAAAATCGATGTGTCCAATGCACTTTTAATAAAGGTAATATTAAAGGTACAGTTTCTAAGTACAATATAACAACATTCATATTAGAATGAAAAGTATTTAAAAGACAACATTAAATTTCTTATTTTTCTTTACAGCTGTATTTACAAAATGAATCAAAATACTTATTTTCATATTTAAGAATCAGACAAGAAGGAGCAAAACTACATTTGTGAATAGACTACCTGCTAAAGAGAGTTCAAAAGAGCTGGATAAAAAGGTACATGATCATCTGTCCCCATTTTAACATCAGTAGCAAACATGTGACTTAGAAATATGTGACAACCACACACTATTTTCGGCTTTCCCATAGTTTGTACTGCTTTTGCATGGGGGGGGGAAATAGTTCCACCCCTATTCCACCCACCCTTCATCTTAAGTTACCCCAACCTATTGAGCTCACATTAAACACAGAACACTAAAGAAATCCAGATGTGTTGTATGCTTCTTTTACAAACACATACAAATACTTGATATACAATGCATTAGTCAATTTAATTTTCCGTTCTTAGTGAAATAAAAAAATGTTGATATAAAACAAACAAAATGAAGTCATGTGGATTGCCTATTAGTTTTTGCCTAATCCAAAAACGTTGTGCAGGTGAAACCTTGTAATAATTACCAGCAAGAATTTATTTGACCATTCTCGATCCATTTGAAACAAACTTCCCAGTTATGCTTCTCAAACAAGGTGTGGGTGTGGGGGGGTGATGTGCACACTCTAAAGAGACGGTCTACACATAGAAATCGTTTAACACGATGTATCAACCCTCGTGAAAATGATAAACGACACATAACGAATCTGAAAACCTCTGAAGCATGTGAGAGTGAGAATTCATCCTCATGTACAAAACACATTGTCACTCCAGTACACGTCTGGAAAACCACAGAAAGACAATCAAAACCAGTATGCATCTTGCACCGAGAGGCACTCAGTGTGATACATTGTGTATTATTGCAAGCATATTCTGACTATTCTGATATTTGCTACAGAGTGGAGGGAAACGGTCAACCTTGTCCTCAAATGGCAATCCTTTCATGTACATTTTTTAATAACACTTAAATGTGGTGCAAAAGGTTTATGCCACTGGTCTGAAGAAACCACTGTTTCAGGATAGTCTAAATGGGGAATAAAGAATGCATCCCGAGGCTCTGTTTAATCCAAGCACCACTTCCCTGCATCAGGTGAAGAACTATGCAGACACAAGAGAGGTAAATATTTAGTATCTTAAAAACCTGACAAACTATAGCCTCAGTGAGTGGTTTTTACAATCAGAACAAAGAAAAAAGAACACTGCCGTTTCAGTTTGAATATTATCATTTTTCCACAAACCAGAAAAGCAACCTTAAATAGCTCGTTAATTAGCAGATACTAGACTTGCTATAAGTCCCAAGGAAATAAGCGCCTTATCCCAAGACGAGCACACTGATACAGGTACTGGCCGGGTAATTTTACCACTATCATAATCATAATCATTATCATTATTATTTATTGAGTCTTAATATCAATAATACATCAATATGCAATGAAATGAATGGACTAATAGGGTGGCCAGGCCTAGGAATCAATACTTTGTTCACAAAATTAACTTACCTAGCACCACACATCAGGGCAACACAAAATAAATGTGGGCACACCCTATCTCTATTAAACTAATCCTAAGGGAGGGAAGCAAACTAGAAACAGAGAGTTATCGTACAATATGGTGTAATTGATAAACAGATCAATATTTTCACTGGGTAGGCCTTAGTAGCAGTATTTTCCTCTTACCTATACAGACAGAAGTTACAAAGCTACCTTTATACATGTGATCAATAATAACATTAAATATGGTGGATAAACAGCCGAGAATGAGGGAGAGAGAAAATAAGATATACAGCGTACAGGCCATGTCAAGTTCTTAGTTCTCCACCTGGGAACAGAACTGGTCAAATATACAGATGAAACATAAAAACATCCAGGAAATCAACACAACACAAAATAAAACAAACCAAAAGTGATAAATAAGAGGTGTATTTACATGCAGATGTTCAAAGCCTATTATGCACAAAAAAATCAAAAAAATAATACACAAACATATATTATTGCTTGACATTCGATTATGGCTAAAACGTTGCTTTAAATTTTTTAAACTATATTCTTAAATGTATTTTAATCATAAATCCTTATCAGCTGTGCTTTGGAAAATGAGTTCTGTTAAAATGGGATGAAACCGACTCATAATTCTGGGTAACACACCAACACTCCAGTACATGGAACTTTTAAGCGTGACATAACACTAATCTTCACAATTTATGGCCAAGAACACTCATCTCCACAATTTACAGTCCAGAACGAGCGATTCATCTCAGGCTAGCCTGTGGCCACGCTCGCCAAAATGGTAGCAACGTGTGTCTCGCTGCAAAGTTAGTCAATGTTGCTTCACAGTATTCTACAGACCTATGAATTGTTGAATGCATTATGTCATGCTTCTAAAACCTACACCTATTATGGATGGATCAAGCTCAGCATTTCCAACACCTTTTTTTTTGTTAGTTTTTTGTTTTTGAAGTCCAAAAAAAAATCCAAACCTGACGACTCCTCATCCACATAACTCTGTTCTTGTGTCATTATTAAAGCCTTGTCTGGGGTTTATTTTATTCACACACTGTGAGAACAAACACATACACACACACACACACACACACACACGCACGCACGCACACGCACACTATTGCTTTTTACACACAGACAACAGAGCAGAGACAGAAGGACCAATACATTAGACTGTATATACACTGATTGAATAGCACACTTAGCATCGATCCCTTACTAAAGGTGGGATATCTCAAGTGAGAATATACAGAAGGACATCTCTTTACAGGCTGGTCGAAAGGAGCAGTTATAGATACTGTAGATAGATAGATAGATGCAAGTATCCACGTGTTTGATGACCATTTCCTGCTATCCTGCCAATATCGCATACCACACACCACGAGGGATACAGAAGGTGATGAACACAGAGTGATGGGGTTTGATTATTGTTCTAGACTGACAGTAAACTTCTCAGATAAAAAAAAGGAGTCATTACTGTGAGGCAGTTCTGTGAATTAAGTCAAATCAAAAGGATGATGGCTACTCTTCAGAGACCCGTAATGGTAACACAAGGCTATTGCTATGTTTTATATTGTGCATGTTACAAGCCAACACCATCGCACAAATAATTGTGTCCAAGCAACTCAACCGTTTAGATTTGACTGAAAAGATAGAACAGTTTCACTGGATGAAAGAAGATCCCATTTGCTTGATACAATGATATCATATTTTTATAAAATATTGAGTTGTTTTATGTAACCATCAAACAAGTTAACTACAGCCAAATGAGCATCCCAAAAATGACAATTAAACCATTTCCAACAAACGGATCAACTGCCTGTAAGTGAATGAGAGGAAATCAGCCAGTCTCACTGAATCTCCCTCTACGGTCTTAACCGTGGTTTAAAACGCTAAGTGCTGTACTGCATGTTCAGTGTGCTATGCCAAAAAGTTCACCCACTTCCTGTTATGAATTGAGAGAGAGAGAGATTTGTGAAGAGCAAATCACTCGCTCCACAACCGTCCAGAGGAAAGAGAGCTGCTTCTTCGGTCTACCTGTTATCTCCCTGAGCGTTCACACACCTCATCCTCGTCTCTGCTCTCGCTGGGCCTCTCAACCTGGATTGTCTAGCAGTGTTCCAGACTGGGTTTCTTTTGCTGGGAGACTGAGGTCTACTAGTCATAGAGGGCTTGTGCATATCCAAATAGCATTGGATTATAACAGAGATTATTACTTAGGTACAGCATATCTACTACAACCCAAAGAACAACAGATTTAGTATTGCATAAGAATATTTGGTTTTTCTAACAAAGAGGGTTATTTTTTTTTTAAGTTGACCCTGATGACACCATTTGAAACCAAACAAGATTTTGTTTGTGATTTGTGTGTGTGAGAGACAGGAATATGCTGTGTATTGATAAAACGGTGTTTTTCAAAAAGTAATGGGGTTTGTTGTTTTTACAAATGTGACTTTCTGGAACTTGACCATAAGGTGGCAGGAGGGGGCATAGTGATCTTTCGGTGGCTGAAGAAGACCCCTTATAGACATCAATAATGTAAAATTCTGAACAACTCAGCGATGGATTTCAAACGTTAACCTCAAGCCAGTTCTCGTGGAACATCCCTGAACAAAAAAAGACAGAACTAAACCTAATGAGGACTAAGAGTACAACACATGTCCTCTCAAAACAGAAAGCGCAAAAGAAACTCTTCCCTGAGGGGTGACAGCACAAGACAGTAACACCTTGTACAAATTGCACGGCAGAGGAATGATAGTGTGCAGACAGAAAAACAAAAACGGAAAACAACTCGATTCTATGTTGAGGTTGGTGACAGACGTGTTATCATGCTTTGATGGGTTTCTAAAGGGATATCACTGTTTTTTTTCCTTGTTTTTTTTTTAGTTTTTTAAAGACATTTCTAGAAGCCGCTACTGAGATCGCTGGAATGTCTTAGCAATCCGTTCTACATTATAGACGGGTAGGCTGGAAAGCGGACGCAACGACTACTGTTTGGCACATCCAGGGTTTTTCTACCACTTTACTACCACACTGACAAGAAAGACACACTCAACAAAACAGAAGCACGACAACAAAGCATTCTCAAAATAGCACTTGTCCTAGCATTTTTACGTTTCTCCCCTACTCATACAAACAACAGCTAGTCTAATTATTGCGGGAATATAGTTAAGTGCTACCTGACATCTTTTTCTCTCCCTCAGTCTCTTTCATGAGTTCATTAACCAAAACATGTTACAAAAATAGAAGCTTTACTACCAGACAAGGCTTTGAATATTCACTTTCCCTTCACTCGTTCTCTTGGGTCCTGCGGTGGCGCTGCTGCCGGGCCGAGGCTGTGGTGAGAAGGCAGATATAAAATCACTCGACAATAACACTGGCAACACAATTAACTTAAGAGAGGCTCACACATGTGCGCTGAGGTTAGACCTTGCATCATTGTGCCGTTCAGCCATTCACCGGCTTGCTGTAACACTACCTTCCACTAGATGGAACAATTGGATTAGGCAAAATGTCTGATCTGTCCGACCCAATCCAATCCAACCCAACCGCAAAGCTATCGAAGGTTGATTTTTTTTAAATCTGACCTGGGTCAGGTAACATTTGCCAATTGTTTTCAGGGTTTCTCTTTTAGCCTTCTTCACAGGAGAGGTGGGGTTTGCCACAATGGGACAACAAAATGAGTACCAAGACAATCATAGCAAAGACTACGAAAGACAACTTAATGTGCATCGCTTTGACTGACAACTTAACAATACAATATCTTCCTGATGCGCTACTCGTCTAATATTCTAAGCAGGTTAAAACAAATGCTATTTAACCCAGGTCTGTTTATAACGCAGATTAAAAAGCCATAAAATCTTAATAATACCACTACAGGTTTGTTGACTGTGTGCTGTTAGGTGTGCATGCTTACAACAGAGCATTTCAGAGCTACGTCTTAAGAGGTGTGGGGTCGGAGGTTCTTGAGCTAACAGAGTGACCCTAAAGCTGCCTTCTCTTCCAGGCCTCGTTATTGACCAATCACCAGCCAACGCCAGCCATCCTAACAGACAGGCCCTCACGGCACTCCCAGACCACTATCATCTGCAGCTCCCAGGACTAGCCTCTGTCACCATGGTTCAACTTGTATTTCTTGTGCACATGCAACACATCACTAGGTAAATATACAAGTCTTAAATTAAAGAAAGGTGCAAATAAAAGTGCCTTATCAATTCAACAATTAAGAATGGTCTAACTACTAATATCATACATGTTATTTAAAATAGATTCTATAAACATTACTTTTTTCTGTATAGTAAGTACTTATGACCATATACCCTGTAGTACATTATAAAACAGGTGGAATGGACCCTTTTCATTGTGTTGGTGCCCTGTGCTTCTCCAGGGCACCTGTCCAGAGAAGGATTAATAGCAGATGGCCTTACATGATTTCACTATGCAACAACGGTGGATGGAGTCTTTGACAGCTAAAATCATTGCGTTTTGACTAGAATTACCAGAATTCTATGTTTATTTTTTTTTAAACGATTGTCCACAGAGAGGTGCCGATTGCATCACCATGCCGACGGACCCTCCCTCAAAGTTGCTGTGAGTTTTCATTCCGAGCACTGCATCCAAAAGATACAACTGAACACAAGAGAACAGTGGTTGAACTTGACCAAGATGTGCACATTTACCAGCCAGTCATCTCAGTCTGGGGGGAAGGGTGGGTATATGAATGTGAGACGTCCACAACTGCTTAAGTTCTCAATACAAATGCCTAAAAATGTTTTTGGAGCGTCTTATGAAAATATATATACGGATGTGGATTTACTTTCTAATTGAAGAGGTCTCTGCAAATGCGAGAGTGTTGTTCATTAAATGTTCATATGATTACAGGTCAGATGCACACAGCTAAATCAAATGTCATTTTAAAAGATGTGACATGTGTTTTTTTTTAATATATAATAGTTTTGGTAATGCAATAAATATTGACAAAAATGAATGACAATAATAAGCCATGGGAGCCATGCTGTAAACGTGCATGAGAAGGTCAAGTTCACCCAAACAGAAAGTATTTGTCCCTATGTCCTCTCTGTGTCCCACGGGGCATCGAGTGCCGCATGTCTTCCAAACAAAGAGAACTAAATTCAATAAAGTAAACCTCCAGAACCAAATCCCTCAAAGCCCTCCCCCTCCATGGTATCCCTCAGGCCTCCCCCCTCCATGGTATCCCCACAGGCCTCCCCCCTCCAAGGTAAAAGAAGAAGTTGAACAGCGTGCCATCCGTCCATTCTGCTTTGTGCAGGGCACCGTTAAAGTGTCTGAGATTCCTCCTCCACATTCCCCTACGGTGGTCACACTGGCACCTGGCAGGGCTGCTGCTACCCGTCAACGGGCATGGACTGCTCAAAGTCTGATCCAAACAGCTCCTTGTATAAGGGGGGGAAGTGGGCACGCACAATGTCTGGATATATTGCTTTGAAAGCTGTAAGCTTCTCTGTATGCCTGCTGCACAGCGCTCGCAGTGTCGACACTTTGCATATCAACTGTGGAGAGAGAGAGAGAGAGAGGAGACAGGCTGTTTAGACTCACGGGGAGGCGAGGAGGACATGGAGCAATGGTAGTGAAAAACATTCAGTCACCTACAGTGAATTCCCTCTCACACAGGGCCAAGCAGACTGGTAAATATTGAGACAAGCTCTCAGGCACAAGGAAAACTTGACACTTCATCTTATGGAGCCGGTATGCAATTGATAAATTGCCATGTCTCTACACAAAAAAGAGTAGAGAAACTAGGGGCACTATTTGTACTGTAGCATTATGAATGCTTCCCCTGCAATCTCTGTTGTTTTAATCGAATGTACTCAAAATGGTTGATGGGCTTAAGATCTGAAACAGTGGGAGGTTGCACTGTTACTAGTGTAGAGCCAGCTTGGGGCGGACAGGGATAATGGACAAAGTGTGTAGTGTGCTGTGCTGTACCTTTGTAAGTATACC
This sequence comes from Poromitra crassiceps, assembly GCF_964638095.1. NCBI lineage: Eukaryota > Metazoa > Chordata > Actinopteri > Beryciformes > Melamphaidae > Poromitra > Poromitra crassiceps. The sequence goes on from NC_139636.1 coordinate 25,499,306, forward strand.
ATCCTCTCTGTGGTTCTTCTGCAGGACGTGCTGGAGGGCCAGTTGGATCTTCTGCTGGAGTTTCTCCACCTTCACCTTCTCCTGGAGCCAGGACCGGTCTGGAAGGAAAAGTATCACTGCCATTAGTTCCTCTATGACACGGTTGGGCAACTTGGATGATCGAGAGGGCCACAATCCCCCCCCCCCCCTCCTCACTACCACTACCACCAGGAGGCACTGTAACCCCATCACTCAATTACCCAATTAGAGCTACTAATTTGATGAAAAGAACTAAATATATACTGGCAATCAAAGTTTATTACATCAAACTTCTATTTTTCATATTCAAATGCATTTACTATCTGTAAAGGGGAGACTCGTGGTTCTATGGGTGAGGGGTGAGAGGTCGTTATTTAGCCCCCTTCCTGACAAGCTAGCATGACATGGTTGCTACCAATGGATGCCTTGGGTCTTCTCGTTTGATATGATACCAGAAATTTGGCTTTAAAACCGAGCCCGCTAAAGCAATATGATTTGTACCACTATGAAATTGGGAGATTAATGTGAGAAATTACCCGGGATTATCGGGAGCACAGCGGGAGAATGGGTTAAAAATAGGGAGACTCCCGTGAAAATCGGGAGTGGTGGCAGGTATGTGATATGCTTCCCCCCCACCCAATGTATGTACAGTATGTATTTATTTATTTATTAATTTATATATTTATTTATTTATTTATATATTTTTGACTCAAAGGCTGCACTGAGTGAGGACGGGGGCCGCATGCAGCCTGCGAGTTGCCCACCCGTCTCTACGACGACAGGCGAGCTCTCCCCTCACAGCTTGGCTCATGTGTAAAGTAATGACGTGGCGTCACCAATATATTTGCTTTAAATTGCAGTGAGTATAACACATACAGGTGAGAGAGAGGGCATGAGCGCTGGTTGTTGTGGTGCAGGTGGTGAATATACGCCTGCCTCATTTTCTTTGCACTGTGAGTGACACCTACCAGCAGACATCAAGACGAAGGCGGAGAACAGGGCGATCTCATCCTCAGACAGGTGCATAGAACACAAGTTTTTCCCAAACTCGAAGACGGAGCTGATCAAGTCGTCACAGCCTGCCAGAGCAAAGGACACAGAGAGAGAGAGAGGGCTCGTGGATGAGGAAGACCAAACAACAACATTCCCTCTTGATCTTTATTGGGAGAGCGCACACGGAAAGGCGCTGCACGGCGCGGCATGCTGACAGGCAGCACAGGCAACAACGCTTTCACTGAGTTTTGCCTCCCAGACGAGTCACTTTTGGCAGTTGGGCGGCGTTCTGCGAGCCAAAATGAGGTCACCATTCCGTCTTTTTAGGTAAATCAATTGTTGGGGATATAGCGAGAGACAGGCGGATGCCACTGCAGCTGTGGAAGTGCATCACTCTGTCTGCCTCCCCCGCTGCAGGCCCCTCTGTACAGAACACACAGGGCGCTGGCTGCATGGGACTCTCGTTAGGGAGAGCACACATGGCATGGCAGCATTGTTCCTTAGTCATACAGACACACGCGCGCGCACACACACACACACACACACACACACACACACACACACACACACACACACACACACACACACGCACAAGTACGCAAACAGAAAATGGTACTCACGCCAAAACACACAGAATTGTACATTCATACTGCCACTATGGAAGACATTGATACAATTGGAAACACAGGAGATTTCATGGCGGAGAGTGTTCGTAATGTCATGGCATTCAAACACAAATTGCTATTTGCTTATGCCGGAGATGTTCTACACCAGACCTTCAATGATGCTTTTGATAGAGATCTCACAAAAGCTCACTCAATCTGCCTATATTTATTCCACGGTGATGGGAGCCATACGCAGCAGAGCCTTAGTAACATCTCTATTCTGCCATCAATAACCATGGCAGAGAGAGAGAGCCATGCCAGGTGAGGCAGGGATGAGTGCTCGCTGTTTGCTTCCAGGCCCTCAGTAATGTGGGGAACAGAACGGCAGATCCCCGTCTCGGCTGTTAGGCTAGGTGAAGGCAGTAAGACGGTCTAGAGGTAGTAAAACACACATGAACACATGAGCACACAGACATGCACGGTCCGTTCACACACACACACACACACACACACACACACACACACACAGACGCACACGCACACACACACACACACGCATGCACGCACACAAACGCACACGCACACAAACGCACGCATGCACTCCAGTGCACACTTTGCACACTTACTTACCTAATGACTTGAAGACGTCAGGCCCGGCATATTTTCCATCAAAATAGACTGTGTTGTTTTGCGAGTCAAAGGCACGGCACATTCTGACAAACACCACTTCCAAAGAGCCTGTGTGAAGACAGACAGAGATAAGATGCTAAATCTGATCTGTGTGGAGACGGACAGGGATAAGATGCTAAATCTGATCTGTGTGGAGACAGACAGGGATAAGATGCTGAATCCGATGTGTGTGGAGACAGACAGGGATAAGATGCTGAATCTGATCTGTGTGGAGACAGACAGGGATAAGATGCTGAATCTGAGCTGTGTGGAGACAGACAGGGATAAGATGCTGAATCTGAGCTGTGTGGAGACAGACAGGGAAAAGATGCTGAATCTGATGTGTGTGGAGACAAACAGGGATAAGATGCTGAAGCTGATCTGTGTGGAGACGGACAGAGATAAGATGCTAAATCTGATCTGTGTGGAGACAGACAGGGATAAGATGCTGAATCTGATCTGTGTTGCTTTTCTCCCAACAGAACTGTAAGTTACACATCACTCAGGACTGAAAAACACATGATTGTACTTTGTGTCATTCCCTTCCAATATTATTTGAGTAACACTTTGAAAAAGAGAAGCCCGTCTTATCAGTGAACAATCTATTACTGTACCTGCCTAGATGATAATATCATAGACAGAAGGCTACTCTCCCATAACGACATGCTGGATAAAGTGTTCCGCTTCATTCACTAGTGACATTGCTTATTCATTCCACCTGTATTTGGGCAGATAGGTAGAGAATGTTTTCTCCCCTGCAATTTGTACCACTCTGTGGGAGCGGATGAGAGGATAAAGAACTCTAACAGGAGCCATTACAGCCTCTCAGGGAGATGCCAGGGTTTTAAAATGCCATGTCTGACAGGGGAGCTCCATCTCCATTTCATTATTCAACTTGGGCGTGCTAACGTAAACAATACCCAGGGAAAGACCCTGGAGAGGTGTTTGTTTGCACCATGTACTGCATGTGTGTATCTGTGTTTATTTGTGTGTGCTTAAGAAGATGTGCATTGATAACACGCATACAAGCGTGTGTCACATGTCCCTCTGTACGCGTGTCACATGATCCTCTGTACGCGTGTCACATGATCCTCTGTACACGTGTCACATGACCCTCTGTACGCGTGTCACATGATCCTCTGTACACGTGTCACATGATCCTCTGTACACGTGTCACATGATCCTCTGTACGCGTGTCACATGGTCCTCTGTACACGTGTCACATGATCCTCTGTACACGTGTCACATGATCCTCTGTACGCGTGTCACATGATCCTCTGTACACGTGTCACATGACCCTCTGTATGCGTGTCACATGATCCTCTGTACGTGTGTCACATGATCCTCTGTACGCGTGTCACATGAGTGAGTGTGTGTGTGCGCTGCTCCGTGATTAGAGTCAGCAGACATCATCTGTGTCCGGGAAATGGCAGCCGTCAAGACGACTAGTATCTCAGCTACTACGTGACATGCTGCTTATCTAACGCCGTGTCCCTCCCTGCTATGTAGGCTATGTAACGGACGGAGGAAAGGATGAGAGAGAGAGAGAGAGAGAGAGAGGGAGGGAGAGAGAGAGGGAACAGGCAGGGTGGGGTCTTCTCTCTGTGACACTGTGTGTGTGTGTGTGTGTGTGTGTGTGTGTGTGTGTGTGTGTGTGTGTGTGTGTGTGTGTGTGTGTGTGTGTGTGTGAAGGCGGCTTTGTGTAGTCAGGTCAGCTACGCCCTTGTGACAATGCCAGAGGGGTGGGGGGCTGGTTGGTGGGTGGGGGGCTGGTGGTGGTGGGTGGGGGGCTGGTTGGTGGGTGAGCCTGGCGGCAGCAGGCCGTGTTGACAGGCTGTCATACCTGCTTTCAGCAGCACTATCTGATCGTTCTGACACAGCTCCATGAAGCCGTCGATGCGCTTGGCGAACTCCACCACATACTGAATGGCCTCTGTTATTTTGATAGCACACAGCTGCCACATGACTTCCCGGGGCTAAGAAGAAAGGATAGGACAGAGGATGTGTTATCTTCTTTCAAACATGGAACTGTAACAGAGGCATGGTGTGGTGGCTCTGTGGTGTGGTGGCTCTGTGGTGTGGTGGCTCTGTGGTGTGGTGGCTCTATGGTGTGGTGGCTCTGTGGCAGTGTTGTAGTCAAAGTCACTATATCTTGAGTCCCAGGCGAGTCTCAAGCCCCCGGGGTTCGAGTCCGAGTCACCAAAGAAGAGTTTGAGTCGAGGTCCCAGCACCTGAGTGCGAGTCCAGAGTTACTGAACATGAGCGTGAATCCACATGTAGGTAGAACACACGTGCCTGCCCTTGCACAAAATCGAACAATGTCACGGTATAGAGTAGCTATCAATATCTTATGGCAAATTATTAGGGCCTATTACAACAAAAAGTCGTTATCAATTAACAAGTCCGAGTCCTCGTGTCCAAATTCCGAGTCTGAATGCATGAATGCTGGAGTCCAAGTCCAAGTCTGAGTCATCAGTGCCCAAGTCCAAGTTGAGTTACGAGTCGTGAAAATGAGTGGTCTGAGTCCTTGACTCGAGTACTACAACGCTGGTCTGTGGTGGAGCTACCTTGCTCTGGTAGCTCTCCATCTCCTCTTGCAGGAAGGCCTGCCAGGTCATCTGCTGCAGCTCCTCCCTCAGGTACTGACATGTCTCCATGTGGGACTTGGAGATGTTCTGGGCCAGGTGCTCTGAAATACAACCAATATAGCAAACCCGGAAGATCACAGTAAAGATCTGAAGCATTACTCACAATGCTGCTATGTGAAAATGAAGCCCTCGCTGATGAAATGCGCCACAGGAAAAGAAGATTTATTTACTGAGCTTTCAAGCAGGAGGAGGAGAGGCAGATGTGCGTGGGCTTTTTTTTTGACTGGGAAAAGGCTTGTTGACATTTCCTCTGACTGCCTGAAGGAAGCTCCTAGCTTAAGGTTGAGGCAAAAGCAATCTAGTTATGACACAAATGCACGGCGAGGAGGAGGGGCGCCGCGTTACTCATTGAAACAAAGGTCACATTTTCTCTGAGAGAAATATTGAGTATAAGAATTTAAATGGTTTTGAAAACACATCTGTTAAAAGGAGTTCCTAAGCACAGGGGAGCCAAAAAAAAATGATTTCCCCAGACGCCTGCCCTGCTGGATCCTGATTGGCCCTAATTAATGGAAACTAATTACAAAAAAGAGGCTCTTTTAATGAGTGTTGGAGATGAGTCTCCAACCTCCTGCTATTTTAAGCAACCTTTGTGTCGTTTGCCCCACGGTTGAGTTGTTCTCCCCACCGCTCCTCCATTTTGCGCTCTCTCTCTCTCTCTCTCTCTCTCTCTCTCTCTCTCTCTCTCTCTCTCTCTCTCTCTCTCTCTCCCTCCCTCTCTCCCTCCCTCCCTCCCTCTCTCTCTCTCTCTCTCTCTCTCTCTCTCTCCTCATCTCCCCCCTGCCTCCCCCCTGCTCCTCACCTAGTTCAGCCATGGACACGGTGGGGGAGGTGTCTCCATTGGTGAAGGAGCAGTAAGGGAAGAAGCCAGAGCCGGGGGCAAAGTCGCAGATGGGCTCGGGCTTGATGCCGTTGATGTCCAGGCCGGACTGGTCGGGGGAGGGCTGGATGTCCAGGTAGAAGCTGCTGACGGCGGAGGAGTCGGGCTTGCCGCCGTCGGGGGTGTGGCCGTCCATGTAGCCGCTGAGGTCGTCGTGGAGCTCGGTGAGCCCGTTGGCCGAGAGGCCGTACGTGGGCGTGAGCGGCTCCGCCTCCCCGGGCTGCTGTTGGTGTTCGCGCTGCGCCTGCTGCAGCCGGTGCTTCTGGACCTCCGCGTAGAGGCTGTCTCGCTGCTTCTTCGACATGCGGCCAAACTTCACCGCTGGTGATCAGAGAGGGGACAAAATGATGTGTGTGAGATTCTGACATTCAACTGCACTCTGTGGTATGGATCTCTGCAAGTGTTTATCGGTAGCACCTCGAGTAGGGCTGGGTTAAGAAGAAAAAAATCGATCATCGATCAATATTGAATCGATTCGTTTAGAGGGTTTCTTGTACAATTTACAGCATTAGTTCTTTGAGAATCATATCCAAGCAAAATTGGTATTCTAACTGAAATATCGATATCGTATCGTATCGAATCAGGAAATCAGTGGCGATAGCCAGCCCTGATCTAGAGGCCTCTTTGCACAAGATGAAATAATTGATATGCAGCACAAACAATACGAGAGCTGGATGTGTGACTATGGGCTTGAGAATGTCGGCATGCTGCAGAAATTGAGCACAGCAAAGGGAAAAGGAGTTGGATTTTGGGAGCGATCTTTTTTTGGGCACAGTTCTAGTTTTCCACTGGCTGCAGCGTGCGTACCACATCCAGAGGTCATGTGTCACTCCATGCCCTCCTGCGACACACAGTAACTCAACGCTCATCTATGAAATACTCCTATGTCATTACCAGACACGCTCGTGCTCGTTAAATACGCTACTGGGTAACAGAAAAAGCAGATTTCCTAATTTCCTAATTCCCCACTTTCATAAGCAGGCGTCTAGAGGGAGAGTGGGCTCCATTAGAAGTCAAGCGACTAACAGCCAGTCCAACACGAGACGAGACGGGCTGAGTCGCTGCCTCCTGCTTCAAGGTTTCCACACTAAACAGAGGTGGTGAGAATGAGCCTCCTTGGCCCAAGTTCTGGGGGCCTGGCAGTATGTCAGCTGGTCACTGTGTGTGTGTGTGTGTGTGTGTGTGTGTGTGCGCGTGCGTGCGTGCGTGCGTGCGTGCGTGCGTGCGTGTGTGTGTGTGTGTGTGTGTGTGCGCGCGTGTGTGTGTGTGTGTGCGCATGTGTGTGTGTGCGCGCCTGTGTGGGGAAAGCGAGTGGAGCGGAGCAGAGGAGAGTGCGGGCAGATGGGCTCTGGTGTGTTGAGTGAAGGCAGGAGTCACCTTGGTCTGTCCTGGTTGTGTGTGCATACGTGCAGGTGTGTGTGTGTGTGTGTGTGTGTGTGTGTGTGTGTGTGTGTGTGTGAGAGAGAGAGAGAGAGAGAGAGAGCGCATGTGTCTGTGTGCGGCTATGCAAAGGCACTCATAGGTGCTAATGTGCTCGTGTGTTCATGAATATATGTATGACCTGTGTGTAATTGAATTGAAGCATAGTAGCATAGGGAAAGATGTGCAAACGTCTGTGCATGGACGCTCAAGTCTGCACTGGAAAAAGAGCAGCTGAGAGGATGACCTGGCCCCGATTGCAAGCTTAGGTCGGTGTGCCAGTCTCTGCCCTGATACGATGTGCTCAGCCTGGCCCAGTATAGCCTGGTCTGGCCCAGTATAGCCTGGTCTGGCCCAGTATAGCCTGGTCTGGTCTGCTAGCCCAGCAGGAGGCCTCCAGCAACCCCCCCCCCCCCCCCCACCTGTGTGCTCCCATTCCTGCGCCTCAGCTGCAGCGCACTAATGACACCTCTAACCACCTCCTCCTTCATCAAACCTACTTTCCTTCAAGCAGCAAATTAGGCCCGCGGACGATACGCTCACCTGCTACTGCTGGAATGTGAACGTGCAGTCAACTCTCGTGCCCATGATAACATTTCCGTGACGACGTCTCCCTTGGCATTCATGATGGTACAATGCGATCATCGCCCTACGGTACGTACAGCGTGTTTCCTGGCAAACTCCATTTACATCCCCCGTGTGTGTGTGTGTGTGTGTGTGTGTGTGTGTGTGTGTGTGTGTGTGTGTGTGTGTGTGTGTGTGTGTGTGTGTGTGTGTGTGTGTGTGTGTGTGTGTGACGTATTGTGCTTTCCACCAAGATGTCATCACAACCCATCAAGATGGAGCCGTGAAGCATACAAAGACAAAACAAACAGATTGCCTACAAACAGGCCTAACAAAATTACAAGCACACTGTGGCCACTGACAGGCCATTACTGTATATAATAACTTAAACTGGCCTCTGTTGCAGTAGCGATGCATATATAGATGCATATATAGATGCATATATAAATGCATATATAGATGCATATATAGATGCATATATAGATGCATATATAGATGCATATATAGATGCATATATAGATGCATTGCATAATGCATATATAGATGCATATATAAATGCATATATAGATGCATAATGCATATATAGATGCATATATAGATGCATATATAAATGCATATATAGATGCATAATGCATATATAGATGCATATATAGATGCATATATAAATGCATATATAGATGCATAATGCATATATAGATGCATATAGATGCATATATAGATGCATATATAGATGCATATAGATGCATATATAGATGCATATATAGATGCATATATAGATGCATATATAGATGCATATATAGATGCATATATAGATGCATATATAAATGCATATATAGATGCATATATAGATGCATATATAAATGCATATATAGATGCATATATAGATGCATATATAGATGCATATATAAATGCATATATAGATGCATATATAGATGCATATATAGATGCATATATAGATGCATATATAAATGCATATATAGATGCATATATAGATGCATATATAGATGCATATATAAATGCATATATAGATGCATATATAGATGCATATATAGATGCATATATAAATGCATATATAGATGCATATATAGATGCATATATAGATGCATATATAGATGCATATATAGATGCATATATAAATGCATATATAGATGCATATATAGATGCATATATAAATGCATATATAGATGCATATATAGATGCATATATAGATGCATATATAAATGCATATATAGATGCATATATAGATGCATATATAGATGCATATATAAATGCATATATAGATGCATATATAGATGCATATATAAATGCATATATAGATGCATATATAGATGCATATATAGATGCATATATAAATGCATATATAGATGCATATATAGATGCATATATAGATGCATATATAAATGCATATATAGATGCATATATAGATGCATATATAGATGCATATATAAATGCATATATAGATGCATATATAGATGCATATAGTGATTTGAACCATTTCATGTAGTGTCCAATATCAATAATGACAAGAATAACAAGAGAGCCTATGGTAGCCTGGGTAAACCCATCCCCCACGTGACCTGCTCTCAGACCTGTTCTCAGTCACTATGGTCTGGAATCCCACCATTGTTAATCGATTTCCTGCGGTTGTTGGGCCCCCCCGATAGACCACTCCATTGCGCAACCATCATCCAACCAGTTTAGTGCACAGAGCACATGCGCAGTGCAGCAGATGGCGTCATCACTCTGCGACCTTTGTTGTTAGCGCTCGAGCTAACTCCACCTAGCTAACTCACTAGGCTACTGCTAGCAACCACAGGTTGCAGGTTGTGTAAGATAAACCTTCGTTCTAAAGGCAAGTTGGGCAGCTGCAAACCACTCGAGAAGGGGGTATTTCTACGCCTGGAGAGGGTTGGTGTGAAACTACACCAACAGGATTGCAAATCATGTCGGATTTGCCAGAGTCTGACTGAGGTATGTACTTATAACCTAATGTACTAGTGCTGCACGATTAATCTCCACTTCCCCCGTGCACTCCCGCAAATAAGTAATGTTATGCGCAGCCAGTTTATCAGATAATTTCGCCGTAAAATGTGTCCAGGTGATGAGAAGCCCCAGCTTGTACAAGCTGTCCTTTGTATGGTCGCTGCCCGTCCGCTCAGACCCGATTTCGATATAGCGTTTGGTGATCTTTTGATCAACAGACCTCATAACGGGGATATACTGTTACGTGTGTCTACCAACATCACTAAAAGATCATAAATGTAACGCTGTTTTAATCGATGGCTACGTTGCTAGCTACTAGCTAGCCGCAGACCAGCTATGAACCCGTTTGGATGATTGCTGCCCGTCCACTAAAACGCGATTTCGATATAGCTTGAGGTGATATTTTGATCAACAGACCTCATAACGGGGATCTATACTGTTACATGTGTCTACTGTACTGACGTCCTCTCTGTTTATTCTTTCAGGTATTAATTCTAAACCCTTCTCAGTCAGCTGCTGCCAACCTGATGAGGAAACAGGCGTGCTTGTTGGACACTGAATGCAAGAGCCTAGCCAGTCTGCAGACTTCATCCTCCAGTGCTGTTCGCCTCAGGACTTGAAGGCCTAACGTTGTACCATGGACTGTATACATTCTGTGCTAATAATGCTAGCATGCTAACATCCTTTTCACACACACACACTGAATATACCGAAATGCTAGATTTGATCATGGACTTAACGCTAATGTTAATCCAAAACGGCCGCAGTCATAACGGTAAGGTGTGTTTGACCTAATTGAAATATTAACGTTAATGCCCTCACATTTCAGCGTGGTTACAGATAAACCTATTTAACGCTAGCTAGCTACATTACTGGCTTGATATCATATTCCAGATGCAACCTAGCTAGATAAGCTCCACACGGCTGTATGAGTAGCTACAATCAAATGTATCAAGCCTTGATATCATATTCCAACGTGAATTCAGCTGAGGGGTTCGCTCCAGAACGAGACTGTTGCGTTCAATATTTGTACACGTTACTGTGCAGTAACTGTGCAACTGTGTACTGTGCAATTCTGTATATAATACATAATCCAGATGTAACCTAGCTATAGCTAGACGTTAAGAGGTTAGCGTGAATGCGACTGAGACCTGACATTACTGAAGTGAATACAAGTGACCTATATTTTTCAATCCTGTCTTTGAATAAAAGTTGTGTTATACTTGAAAACCATGTCTTTGCTCCCTTATGTGTTCACAATTACAACAAATCTGTATGGTTTATCTGTTGGCATTAAACCGTGGTATTTCCTTGGGTGATATTCCATATTTGTCATTAAACCTAGCTGTTCACATAAATTTGCAATGATGATCGACCACGTGAGATATCACAAGTAGCCTACTTTTATTAAAAAATAAAATGCAAAGAGAGGTTTCCTTCTCTAACTATTGGTGCGTTCACAAATTTCGCCGTAAAATGTGTCCAGGTGATCAGCTCTGAAGCCCCGGCTTGTATGGTCCGCTAAAATCCGATTTCGATATAGGTGTTATTTTGATCAATATTGTATAGCTGGCTAGACAGAGGAGTTTATCTGGAATCAGTGTGACAAGATCCCTGCTGCTAGCTTGTCTGCCTTTCTGTGTCAGAGTATCTAGCTACATTATCTGCATTACATGCTACACCATGCAAATATATTTCGATATAATTCAAACAATTAGCCCACTGTACTACTGGACTGTGTATTGCTGTGAATAAGTTAGATTTGATTGTGTAAAGTGTTACATGTTATATTTTTAACTGAGCTTTGCAGAATTACCTCAACACAATTGTGTTGTGTATCAGCTTTAAATATCCAATATATACAGCATTAAACAAACGACCAGCAGCATTCAAATGTGCAAAAACGTTATATTTATTGAAATGTGGTGATCTCATGTCACATTACATAATGTTATGCCCAAATGGTCTACTGCCCAGAAGCGTCACTTTACATGTTTGGTAGGGAATTATTTTAATTATGTTAAACCAGCGTTTATCTTCCATAATGCATTAAATCATAATCACAATGCTATGAAGACATTAGCTGATCACCACAGAGCAGCACAGACAAGTTTATCAGATAATTTCGCCATAAAATGTGTCCAGGTGATCAGCTCTGAAGCCCTGGCTTGTATGGTCCGCTAAAATCCGATTTCGATAACGCTAGGTGTTATTTTGATCAACAGACCTCAACCTCAACAGCTGTTTTCACTTGAATTTCCTCACGTAGTTGCATAGCCATATAGCTAGCCAGCTAGTAGCTAGCTCGGGAGCTATGCTTTAGAGAGGCCAAATGCTAACGGCTAGGTAGTGCTAAGCCGCTGCAGCTGTTACACGTCATTGACAAAGACGCACTCTCTGATTGGCCGATCACGGCAGGACTGATGTTGGCAGTCACGCCGTCACTCATTGGCTGCGGGGTGGCTGCGGGTCTGCGTGGGTCTTTCAATCGCCCCAGCAATCGATTTGAATGGCCCGTTCGCTAGACCATAGTGACTGGGAACTGAGAGAGCAGGTCACGTGGGGGCTGGGTTTACCTAGGCTAAGCCTATGGAGCCCCAAGGGGAAGCTGTCTCTCCACTTGCACGCCTCCACAGGGAGGTCAAGAGTGCATCGTGAGCGACAGAGCAGCGCCCCTGGTGCACTTCCTCCTCAAACACACTCCAGCAGAGCAGATGCTTGCTTGCCAGGAAGGGGGCTTGAGCCTGGGTTCTTCGGGTTCTCCTCTTACTCCTGCTGCACACCCACCACCAACATTCTCTTCTTCTCCTCATTTCGCTTACCATCTCGTGACATGCCCACTGCCAGGCACTTCTGCAGCCGGCAGTGCTGGCAGCGGTTGCGGCTGGTGCGGTCGATCAGGCAGTTCTTCTGACGGGGGCAGGAGTAGGCCGCATTGCTCTGCTGACTCCTCCTGAAGAAGCCCTGCGCAGGAGATGGAGAGGTGCATGGAAATACTTTGGCTTATTGGATGATCAAGTACTCGGAGTAGAAAAATGTTCCCAGAGTGGGAGATCATTTTGTGTCTTTATAGCGTTTCAATGCTGACAAAAATCACTACTGGCATCGGTAGTGATTGATTGCAATTTAATCTAGTCCTAGAATGTCCTATTGGATTTTATTTTTTTTTCCAACTGGCAAACAGTTGCGATAATAACACTCGACTGCCATGGTGCTATTTTCCTGTCTCCTGTCTCCTGTGTCGTGCTGTATTGTAGCTGCGTGCACAGCACAGGGTGGTGTGTTTGGGTAGGAATGAGTAGAGAAATGTTCCGGGAGTGATCATTTTGTTTCTTTATAGCATTTCAATGCTGACAAAATTCATTACCGGCATTGGTAGTGATTGATAGCGATTTACTCTAGTCCTACCGGATTTCTTTCTTTTCTTTTCTTTTCTTGCAATGGCAAACAAGTTGCGATAATAACACTGTGTGCTATTATTGTCCTGTCTGCTATGTTGTGCTGTTGGGCATTCAGAGTGCTGTATTGCAGCGGCGTGCATAGCACAGGGCGGTGTGTTTGGCCAGGAATGATAAGCGCGGATGGTATTTTCCTTGCGAGGGGTTATTAGTGTTGATTAACACAGTGCTGGCATGTGCACTTGCTAAAGGATGGCGCGCGCACACCGACCGGATTCCTCATCCTTTGACTTAATGAATTGATTCCAGCACATCATTAACATGCCCCACTCTACTGCTCCATACACATATGTCTTAATTAGCTGCTCATTGGCTGTTTAATTACAAGAAAACAGCTGACAGCTGCCAAGTCGCTTTATAATGGAAGCCATTATGGAAGCAGGGTATAACTGCCGGTGACAAGTAGCACTCTTTAATAATGCTATGATTTATGGTCCAAACTCTTGTAGTCGCACATATCATTAAAAGACTCTCTGCCTGGACTAATTAGCGATCATTAAAGATACATTTCAGCAGTTTATTCTTTACTGTTTTGTTGCTCTCCACTCCTGTGTGTGTGAGGGAGAGGAGCGCTGGGAGGAACAGCTGAAAGGAAGCTCTCTCTCCCACACACACATACACACACACGCAGACACACACACACACACACACACACACACACACACACGCACACACACACACACACACACACACACACACACACGCATGCGCGCACACATGCAGACAGACACAGACACAGACACAGCCACACACACACACACACACACACACACACACACACACGCACACGCACACGCACAGGAGCAAACAGCAAAGGTGCAGGCTGGCTGAGGAATGCTAATGATGCGCCTGGTGACAAGCACAGGGACAAGAATACACTCTAAGCACAAAATTCCCCTGGCTGTGAATGGCTGGCGCATTTGAAACAGTACAAAAGGCGGCTTCAATGGGAGCGACACACTCGAGCAAACAGCCAACAATCTGCTGTAATTCAAAGCATTCCCCTTTTGATCATTTTATTTCAAGACGAGCAGGCTGGAGCACAGGCAGAAAGTGAAAAGACATGTGTCCCCAGGAAGAGAAGGCAGAGCGGGGCGGAGAGGAGTCACTTTTGTCCTACTAATTGTTTTAGTTTGTTTTCTGTGATGTCCTCTGTGCTGTGGTGCTTGACCACTTTAATGATCATCTTCTCATTGTTCTCCGTAGGACATCTCCAAATCTACAAACTTTTTCAAACGCTTTTCCTAGTAGCGAACAACTGCCTTTATTTCCTCTGGTTTTCTTCTATCTTCCCCCTGTCTGCTCCCCCTCCCATCCCCCCCCCCCCCCCCCCCACACACACACACACCCACCACACACACCCACACACACACACACACACACACACACACACACACACACACACACACACACACACACACACACACACACACACAGATTGAACCTGCGAGTGTGTTCACTCTCTCTCGGTGCTTACCTTACAGCCTTCGCATGTGATCACTCCATAATGGATGCCTGATGATTTGTCTCCACAGATCTTGCAGGGAATTATTTCGATTTGAGCTGCGGAGAAGAGAAGAGGAGAGAAGGAGGAGATCAACATTCTTGCTGTCACAAGTCAGTGTGGGATCGCTCTCAGTCAGCGCTGCAGCGCTCCTCACCATGGCTCCATGTTGCTACATGAAAGAGCACCGAGCTTCTAAAAACATCTCCTCCGACGACTTTGAATCTTCACTTCTACAGAGCACTGAATATTTACAGAGTTATGTGTGCGTGTGTGTGTGTGTGTGTGTGTGTGCGTGTGTGCGTGTGTGTGTGTGAGAAGGAGGCCATTTTAAGTCCCTCACAAGCAGCCAATGTAAACACGGTGTCAATTTGCATCCTAAGCATAACTTGCATATTGGACCACAAACCCTAATACACCACTAGTGGTAATACTAGCCTAGAATGACAAACCCAGACACATGAGCGAGTGGACTTTTATTCCCTGTTGGAAAACTTGACTTCATGTAGTCTCTTAAAACGTCCAAACCATAAAAACCTCAGTAGTAAATAATCCACTATACGGCCACAAAGAATCACAACATACCCACTGACTGCGCTGGCGTGAGTAACGGCAGTGATGATGATGTGTGTGTGACTTGTGCGAGTGTGCGCTACAGTATGCGACAGAGGGGACGTTCAGTGGGGGCTACAGAGTTGTGCTGTTGACAGGCCGGTGATTCACCAGCCCATAGAGGACAAAAGCGCAGAGAGGACAGGCCTCATCCATCGTTGGCCTTCTCTTCGGGGTAGCGGACCACAGGGCAACACGACAGAACAGAACAGAACACACAGGCGTCAGAGACTCCCAACGCCCAGCTTGTCCCATCGCTCTCAGCTATATCAACTGATGCTACATCTCTCTCTCTCCTCCCCCCTCTTCCCCCCAGAGATGTCTCTCCTCACAGCCCTCCTCCACATCTCCAACATCTCAGTCCACTCTCTCCCCCCTCTTCCCCCCAAAGATCTCTCTCCTCAGAGCCCTCCTCCACATCTCCACATCTCAGTCCACTCTCTCTCCTCCCCCCTCTTCCCCCCAGATATCTCTCTCCTCAGAGCCCTCCTCCACATCTCCACATCTCAGTCCACTCTCTCTCCTCCCCCCTCTTCCCCCCAGATATCTCTCTCCTCAGAGCCCTCCTCCACATCTCCACATCTCAGTCCACTCTCTCTCCTCCCCCCTCTTCCCCCCAGATATCTCTCTCCTCACAGCCCTCCTCCACATCTCCACATCTCAGTCCACTCTCTCTCTCTCTTTTCCCCCCAGAGATCTCTCTCCTCACAGCCCTCCTCCACATCTCCAACATCTCAGTCCCTCCATCCCAACAGCGCCAGACCAACTCGGCTATCTCTGCTCTAAACCGAGGAAAGATCACCGCGGGTT
>NC_139636.1:25517968-25547968 GCF_964638095.1 Poromitra crassiceps
GCAGCAGCAAGGCCCTGAGTGCACACAGCCTTCAGCAGCTAACAGCCTCTCACTCCACTGCTACACAAGCTCCAGGATGCTCAGTGCACTCGACAGTGAAAAGGGTTCGTCTCGAGACCGGTCCAAGCAGGCTCTGTAGTTTCTTGTGTGGAAAAAAAAGACCTTTAGTCTGAATCTATATAGTTATTTCCACAGTGGAATAAGCCGCTTTGTATAAGAGCAAATGCATCAGGAGGTCACCTGCGCCATCAGTTGAAGTGAATATTTTTGATACAGCTGTGCAAGCTGTCCTCTTGAGTGAGTGAGTGAGTGAGTGAGTGAGTGACTGGTCCTCCTGGCTAAGCTAAGCTGCACTTCAGACACAGAGAGTGATTTAAACTGAATTCACACAGGGGAGTGCAGTCAAACAAAAAGGCCCGTGCTTTTATAAGCACTCCCACTCTGGGAGTCAATATCTATTGACATGAGCTGTGGTGTTAACTGCCTCTTGGTGTGAATCAGGCAGCTGCTGGCTCGGCTGAGCTTGACCAGCGCACTGCCACTGATCCCATTCACCGCGGCTCCCTGCCTGCCTCTCTGCCTGCCTGCCTGCCTGCCTGCCTGCCTGCCTGCCTGCCTGCCTGCCTGCCTGCCCGCTCTGTTTATGACATCAAAGCCAGACACAGTGAGACAAGCCGCCATGCTAAAGCCCATCCCAGCAGCCTGCCGCTCTGCACAGCACTGTGAGATGGCCTCGGCGCACACAGGCCACTTCAAAGAGAGCTGCGGAGACGCCGAGATTATGTGTGAATCACTTCGGCGGCACAATCGCACCGCGCACATTACCGTAAGAGCCGGGGCTCGTGACTGATGTCCTGTGTGCCGCCTGGCCTGGGTTTCCTGGACAATGGGCATGGTGGAGAGAGAGAGAGAGGGGCTAACGCTAGAGGTTGTTCTTTGTCTGTCTGTGGTTGAGCAGTTCAAGGACACTGACTCACCACAGCATCAGCAGCCCTTTGAGGGGAAGATGTGTCCCTCACGCTACGTGTATAATAGGGAGAGCGAGGCCTCGACATGTTCCCCCACTGCCCTCCACTGTCTCTCGACCACAGTGCTGAGATCAACACCTCGCTAAGACTGCACCACGTTATCAAAGACCACCACAGTGCTGAGATCAACACCTGGCTAAGACTGCACCACGTTATCAAAGACCAGCACAGTGCTGAGATCAACCCCTCGCTAAGACTGCACCACGTTATCAAAGACCAGCACAGTGCTGAGATCAACCCCTCGCTAAGACTGCACCACGTTATCAAAGACCAGCACAGTGCTGAGATCAACACCTCGCTAAGACTGCACCACGTTATCAAAGACCACCACAGTGCTGAGATCAACACCTCGCTAAGACTGCACCACGTTATCAAAGACCAGCACAGTGCTGAGATCAACACCTCGCTAAGACTGCACCACGTTATCAAAGACCAGCACAGTGCTGAGATCAACCCCCTCGCTAAGACTGCACCACGTCATCAAAGACCAGCACAGTCCTGACATCAACCCCACGCTAAGACTGCACCACGTTATCAAAGACCACCACAGTCCTGAGATCAACACCTGGCTAAGACTGCACCACGTTATCAAAGACCACCACAGTCCTGAGATCAACCCCTCGCTAAGACTGCACCACGTCATCAAAGACCACCACACTCCTGAGATCAACACCTGGCTAAGACTGCACCACGTTATCAAAGACCACCACAGTCCTGAGATCAACCCCTCGCTAAGACTGCACCACGTTATCAAAGACCACCACAGTCCTGAGATCAACACCTCGCTAAGACTGCACCACGTTATCAAAGACCACCACAGTCCTGAGATCAACCCCCTCGCTAAGACTGCACCACGTCATCAAAGACCAGCACAGTCCTGAGATCAACCCCCTCGCTAAGACTGCACCACGTTATCAAAGACCAGCACAGTCCTGAGATCAAGCCCTCGCTAAGACTGCACCACGTTATCAAAGACCACCACAGTCCTGAGATCAACCCCTGGCTAAGACTGCACCACGTTATCAAAGACCACCACAGTCCTGAGATCAACACCTCGCTAAGACTGGACCACGTTATCAAAGACCAGCACAGTCCTGAGATCAAGCCCTCGCTAAGACTGCACCACGTTATCAAAGACCACCACAGTCCTGAGATCAACCCCTCGCTAAGACTGCACCACGTTATCAAAGACCAGCACAGTCCTGAGATCAACACCTGGCTAAGACTGCACCACGTTATCAAAGACCACCACAGTCCTGAGATCAACACCTGGCTAAGACTGCACCACGTTATCAAAGACCAGCACAGTCCTGAGATCAACCCCCTCGCTAAGACTGCACCACGTTATCAAAGCCCCGGAGATTCACAGCCAACCGCAACATTTTGCCGAATGCGTGCTCTAACGGCTTACAGGGGCCATATCATTTTATTATAAAAACATCCACTCTCAGACGGAAAGTTTCCCCCGATGCAATGCAAATGCATGATTGCTCCATTTAAAGCTGCAGAGAATAATTCATATGATAACAAGTGTGATGATGAGATATTGAATATGTGTGAAATATTTAGAAATGAAGTGACTATGGAGTGTGATTTATTGGTGGAACTTGAGTAGCCTATATACACTGAGGCGGGCTTGCTATCTGTTTCTGCTGTAGTGGGCCTTAACCTTGTCAGATATAAACACGAAGTACCAATTTATGAATTACTTTCGAATGATACGGTTCATATCTTTATTATTACCAAGTAAAACGGAGAAAAAACAAAAACAGAATAAAGGACAGGCGGGTGCAAACATGGAAAATCACTAGTGGAAATCTCCTGGCTGTTCCCACCTTGGACTACTGACATAACATTGAAGGATTAACATTACATTATTACAGAGCCACGCCCATGCCGTCGTCATAATGCTGAGAGCTTAACCCATTACTCGATTGAACCATTAAATCATTTTCTCGTGGAACTGATCATTCAGGATAGATGTGCACAATAAACGAGGTCTGAAACGTAGGCTCATATATGCACAGCCATTTCATTGGGTCTGGTTCACACACATAATAATACCCAATGTAGCCCATTCACTATCCTCTTGAAAAGATGCATTTGAGGCAATAGAGCTGAACAGTTACACGTGACATCTGTTGCCCCGGAAGTGAGTTTCCCATTCATTTTCTCCATAGACATTTCGAAAAAATCCTTACATAACGAGTTTTAAGGCTGGAACCAAGCCAACCCGTGACCAACTGAATCGTGAGTGACCATAAAAGATTTCAGTTAAAGCAAAAACAAAAAATAACAATATCAGATTCCCCCCTCCCTCCATCTTTATTTTTGTTTTTGCTCCAACTGAAATGTTTTATGGTCTATGGAGAAAATGAACGGGAAACTCACTTCCGGGGCAACAGATGTCACGTGACTGTTCAGCTCTCTCGGGGGAAAACAAATGAAAGACTGCAGTGATGGATAGAACCACTGAAGCTATGAGGATGTCTGTTCTTTAGAAAGCATTTTCAACAGAGTAACAAAATGGTGATTTTGCTCGTCGTAGTGCGTATAGGGGCTGGGTAGTGGTGGCATGTGTGTGTGTGTGTGTGTGTGTGTGTGTGAGTGTGTGTGTGTGTGTGTGTGTGTGTGTGTGTGTGTGTGTGTGTGTGTGTGTGTGTCTGCGCGCGCGCCGACAGCTGTCCGTGAGCGAGTGACGCAAGGAGCTCATGTCAGAGATTATGTAAGCAAGTGGACAGTGTGCAACATTATGAGCAGATTAAACAATGCTTCTCCCACCAAAAACAAACCCTTTTTTATTCAATTCTCCTCCAAACATTTTACAGCACAAGCAAACAAACGCTGGAAAGGATCATATTCCTGCTCCCAGGACTGCTAAACAAAAGCAGATATTCTTAAAACACAAGATTTACACACACGGTCAGCTCGCAAATGCCAGGGTCACTGAATGAGCTGGCAAATGTACTACAGTAAGCAAAGTTCCTCTAGCATGATTTGCGGCAATGTATATATACGGCTGTATAAACTTTCCCCTTCGCTGGTGGAGATCAGCTGTTTAGCCGATAAACAGAGCCTTCTCTAAACACATACCCGGCGGCCATGACAGTCACAACCAGCTGCAGAGAGAGCGACAGCCTAACAAGAGCTCGAATCAGAATCCTCTCTTCATCTGCCAGGCCAGGGAAACGCTGTCATGTGAAGTCGCACAACACAATACTTTTTTATTCCTATTTATGCAGAAGAAGAAGAAAGGTTATTTGAATGTCAGCAGGCAAAGGACAGTGGTGGCACACAGCACAGGCTGAAGAATAGTATAAAGTGTGTTATTTGTTTACGAGGCTGTGTTGGCATATTACCATGCGAGCCGGCTTCTAATAGCACAGAGAAACCACTGCACTGCACAGAAATTCACCTGCTGACCCAAACCCTATATATCATCACTTTCAACAGCTTCCATTCAACCTACACACACGCTGAAGTCACCACAAATATTTTCCACCACCAGAGGGATTAGAGGAGGGAAAGACATAATTGACACATTTTAACGTCTCTATGTCGCTTCTTGCTAATTCTCCCCCATCGTTTAGCAGCCTATAAGCTATGATCCTCCGTCGCTAGAGACCAGCGATATTTGAAGATGTATCTCCGTTTCAGGAGCCCTTTTCCCCTATTATTCTTCCATAACAGCGCAGTGACTTTGCTGAAGCTCAGGTCTGGACCGATAGCCCCGGGCCGCTTTTTGGATGAACTCATGCGTGCGTGCTCTGTGTTTGTTTGTGTGTGAGGCCTATTAATATTTCAACACTGCCCAACTCCACATGCCTGTTACAACACACAGCAGCGTCTCCCCCTCTCTTCATGTCTCTCCCTGTATTTACTTGACTGTCGTATTGAAGTGCATTCTGACACCCTCTACGCGGGGGAGCAGGCGAGGGTGAAAAGATGTATTCCCAAACCCGCAGTGCAAAGACATCTCTCTCTCCGTGTCTTCCCCTCCGCCAGAGTAACAGTAATTTGGGCACTAATTTATGTGTTGCCGTGGCAAAGATTGACGAGCTTCCTGACTGGGAGTCTGTGCGCCTGCACTCTGGGGGAAACAACAAAAGCCGGGGTTTACTGAGCACACGAGCACCGTGAAGGGTAGCATGTGTGCGGCGCTCCTCCCCCCCTCCCCTCCTGTCTGCCCCACCTGAGCTCCCCCCTCCTCCCCCTCCCCTGTCTGCCCCACCTGAGCTACCCCCTCCTCCCCCTCCCCTGTCTGCCCCACCTGAGCTCCCCCCTCCTCCTGTCTGCCCCACCTGAGCTCAAATCTCTTTCCCCATCTCTTCTTACCTCCCTCTATCCGGCTTCCCCCGCCTCCCCATCCTTGCCTGTGACTGCAGTGACAGGTGAAGATGTGCCCTGGTGATGGGGACTCCGGTGCCACAGGGGCCAGGGCACGCCCCTTCCGTGTGTGTGTGTGTGTGTGTGTGTGTGTCTGTGCATCTGTGCATGCCAGGAAGGAGGAAGGCACACCCTGTGTACTCTGATGACAAAAGAAAAAAAACAGCGCCTATAGTCACAGAGAGCTATGAGAGCTCGTGTGTTGCAAATATTTACATGCTTTGTAGGGATGAAACAATTACCGGTTTAAATAATGCTTAGTCTAACGATTTAGATCATTTGGTTTCGGGCCTTTCTCATAAAGCATCGGCAAATGCAACGTGACACATATCTTCTATTATAATGACATGCATGTTTAGATGGGGGGGGGGTTGGCTATTACATCTAAGGCTGTGTTCAAAATGTCCTGGCTTGTGCATTGTTTGCTTCACTCATACATCATGGAGGAAGGCATCGGGATGCTCCAAAACTCAAAATCACTGAGGCTGAAATCACAAAGGACCAATTGATTGACTGGTGCAGGAGCGTCTGTGCTACTGTTTGAATTCTAAGATTTCGGGGAGGATCATGGTGCTGCTTTTGAACCTTGTCCGTCGCACTGAGCTAAACAGGCGACGGTTAAAGTCTTGACTGTGCTCCGGTTAAAGTCTCGACTGTGCTCCGGTTAAAGTCTTGACCGTGTTCCGGTTAAAGTCTCGACTGTGCTCCGGTTAAAGTCTTGACTGTGTTCCGGTTAAAGTCTCGACTGTGCTCCGGTTAAAGTCTTGACTGTGTTCCGGTTAAAGTCTTGACTGTGCTCCGGTTAAAGTCTTGACCGTGTTCCGGTTAAAGTCTTGACCGTGTTCCGGTTAAAGTCTTGACTGTGCTCTGGTTAAAGTCTTGACTGTGCTCTGGTTAAAGTCTTGACTGTGCTCAGGTTAAAGTCTAGACTGTGCTCTGGTTAAAGTCTTGACTGTGCTCTGGTTAAAGTCTTGACTGTGCTCTGGTTAAAGTCTTGACTGTGCTCTGGTTAAAGTCTTGACTGTGCTCTGGTTAAAGTCTTGACTGTGCTCTGGTTAAAGTCTTGACTGTGCTCCGGTTAAAGTCTCGACTGTGCTCTGGTTAAAGTCTTGACTGTGCTCTGGTTAAAGTATTGACTGTGCTCTGGTTAAAGTCTTGACTGTGCTCTGGTTAAAGTCTTGACTGTGCTCTGGTTAAAGTCTTGACTGTGCTCTGGTTAAAGTCTTGACTGTGCTCTGGTTAAAGTCTCGACTGTGCTCTGGTTAAAGTCTCGACTGTGCTCTGGTTAAAGTCTTGACTGTGCTCTGGTTAAAGTCTTGACTGTGCTCTGGTTAAAGTCTTGACTGTGCTCTGGTTAAAGTCTTGACTGTGCTCTGGTTAAAGTCTTGACTGTGCTCTGGTTAAAGTCTTGACTGTGCTCTGGTTAAAGTCTTGACTGTGCTCTGGTTAAAGTCTCGACTGTGCTCTGGTTAAAGTCTTGACTGTGCTCTGGTTAAAGTCTTGACTGTGCTCTGGTTAAAGTCTTGACTGTGCTCCGGTTAAAGTCTCGACTGTGCTCTGGTTAAAGTCTTGACTGTGCTCTGGTTAAAGTCTCGACTGTGCTCTGGTTAAAGTCTAGACTGTGCTCTGGTTAAAGTCTTGACTGTGCTCCGGTTAAAGTCTTAACTGTGCTCTGGTTAAAGTCTTGACTGTGCTCTGGTTAAAGTCTTGACTGTGCTCTGGTTAAAGTCTTGACTGTGCTCTGGTTAAAGTCTTGACTGTGCTCTGGTTAAAGTCTTGACTGTGCTCTGGTTAAAGTCTTGACTGTGCTCTGGTTAAAGTCTTGACTGTGCTCTGGTTAAAGTCTTGACTGTGCTCCGGTTAAAGTCTTGACTGTGCTCCGGTTAAAGTCTTGACTGTGCTCTGGTTAAAGTCTAGACTGTGCTCTGGTTAAAGTCTAGACTGTGCTCTGGTTAAAGTCTTGACTGTGCTCCGGTTAAAGTCTTGACTGTGCTCCGGTTAAAGTCTTGACTGTGCTCTGGTTAAAGTCTAGACTGTGCTCTGGTTAAAGTCTAGACTGTGCTCTGGTTAAAGTCTAGACTGTGCTCTGGTTAAAGTCTCGACTGTGCTCCGGTTAAAGTCTTGACTGTGCTCTGGTTAAAGTCTAGACTGTGCTCTGGTTAAAGTCTAGACTGTGCTCTGGTTAAAGTCTCGACTGTGCTCTGGTTAAAGTCTTGACTGTGCTCTGGTTAAAGTCTTGACTGTGCTCTGGTTAAAGTCTAGACTGTGCTCTGGTTAAAGTCTTGACTGTGCTCTGGTTAAAGTCTTGACTGTGCTCTGGTTAAAGTCTTGACTGTGCTCTGGTTAAAGTCTTGACTGTGCTCTGGTTAAAGTCTTGACTGTGCTCCGGTTAAAGTCTTGACTGTGCTCAGGTTAAAGTCTTGACTGTGCTCCGGTTAAAGTCTTGACTGTGCTCCGACGGTTAAAGTCTTGACTGTGCTCTGGTTAAAGTCTTGACTGTGCTCTGGTTAAAGTCTTGACTGTGCTCCGGTTAAAGTCTTGACTGTGCTCAGGTTAAAGTCTTGACTGTGCTCCGGTTAAAGTCTTGACTGTGCTCCGACGGTTAAAGTCTTGACTGTGCTCTGGTTAAAGTCTTGACTGTGCTCTGGTTAAAGTCTTGACTGTGCTCTGGTTAAAGTCTAGACTGTGCTCTGGTTAAAGTCTTGACTGTGCTCTGGTTAAAGTCTCGACTGTGCTCTGGTTAAAGTCTTGACTGTGCTCTGGTTAAAGTCTTGACTGTGCTCTGACGGTTAAAGTCTTGACTGTGCTCTGGTTAAAGTCTTGACTGTGCTCTGGTTAAAGTCTTGACTGTGCTCTGGTTAAAGTCTTGACTGTGCTCTGGTTAAAGTCTAGACTGTGCTCTGGTTAAAGTCTAGACTGTGCTCTGGTTAAAGTCTTGACTGTGCTCTGGTTAAAGTCTAGACTGTGCTCCGGTTAAAGTCTTGACTGTGCTCTGGTTAAAGTATTGACTGTGCTCTGGTTAAAGTCTAGACTGTGCTCTGGTTAAAGTCTAGACTGTGCTCTGGTTAAAGTCTCGACTGTGCTCCGGTTAAAGTCTCGACTGTGCTCCGGTTAAAGTCTAGACTGTGCTCCGGTTAAAGTATTGACTGTGCTCCGGTTAAAGTATTGACTGTGTTCTGGTTAAAGTCTTGACTGTGTTCTGGTTAAAGTCTTGACTGTGCTCTGGTTAAAGTCTTGACTGTGTTCTGGTTAAAGTCTTGACTGTGCTCTGGTTAAAGTCTTGACTGTGCTCCGGTTAAAGTCTTGACTGTGCTCTGGTTAAAGTCTAGACTGTGCTCCGGTTAAAGTCTAGACTGTGCTCTGGTTAAAGTCTTGACTGTGCTCTGGTTAAAGTCTCGACTGTGCTCTGGTTAAAGTCTTGACTGTGCTCTGGTTAAAGTCTTGACTGTGCTCCGACGGTTAAAGTCTTGACTGTGCTCTGGTTAAAGTCTTGACTGTGCTCTGGTTAAAGTCTTGACTGTGCTCTGGTTAAAGTCTTGACTGTGCTCTGGTTAAAGTCTTGACTGTGCTCAGGTTAAAGTCTTGACTGTGCTCTGGTTAAAGTCTTGACTGTGCTCCGACGGTTAAAGTCTTGACTGTGCTCTGGTTAAAGTCTTGACTGTGCTCCGGTTAAAGTCTTGACTGTGCTCTGGTTAAAGTCTTGACTGTGCTCCGACGGTTAAAGTCTTGACTGTGCTCTGGTTAAAGTCTTGACTGTGCTCCGGTTAAAGTCTTGACTGTGCTCTGGTTAAAGTCTTGACTGTGCTCTGGTTAAAGTCTTGACTGTGTTCCGACGGTTAAAGTCTTGACTGTGCTCCGGTTAAAGTCTTGACTGTGCTCCGACGGTTAAAGTCTTGACTGTGCTCCGGTCCCTTTAGTTTAAGCACCTCTCAGCCCCTGTTCTCCCTGCAGGGACGGCAGCAGCCCGCCTTGGAAACACACAGGAATATATAAATAATAAATCCTTCAAAACATCCACCGCAATTACACGCAGAAACCTTTACATAACAACAAAGAGCCTTGTTCCTTTGCACCAGGGAATTTGCTAGTGCCACACTGTACAACTTCCTTCCTGCTGTAATTGCTGTATTAGTATGCATTTCTGTAAGACAACCAGCATTCTGCTGTGGCTTTTTCACTATGATCCTTTTCTACTGTTTCAGACAAAGACATCAAAAGTTACACCCATACAACTTCCCCTGTGTGGTCTTTTGCCAGTGGGGTGGCCAAGTAGAATGTGTCTAAAGTGCATATTTGTGTGTGTGTGTGTGTGTGTGTGTGCGTGTGTGTGTGTGTGTGTGTGTGTGTGTGTGTGTGTGTGTGTGTGTGCGTGTGTGTGTGTGTGTGTCTATAATCTCTCATTATAAATACACAATTGAGAGATTAATGCACGTATTGCGTTAGGTTAAAATCAAATAACATCCAAAAATGTGCATTTTAACAACTATACATTTAATCTGTGCAGTCAATATGACTGCTTTTGTGTTTTCTGTAATTTATATAGAAAAAACTATTTGAAATGAAAATACAGACACTTTTAGGAAAAGGCAGGTAGCAGCAGCATTGCATTTGTTAATTCAACAAAGTTCTTAGTTGCGCATATAAATTTCAAAAACGGTCAAAATGACCGTCATGGCTGTTCTAGTGCTACAGTAGGTAGTGTGCGACTGTGAACGATCCAACTCAGTCCACATGGCGACATTGTCCCTGAGTTACAGTGGATGCAGGCCCGTAGCTACCATTGAGGACACCGAGGTCATGACCTCGGTATTTTCCACACCAATTTTTTTTTTTGAAAAATAGCCCCGGTCCCCAGATCTATTAATCTGTCATTGATGTTTTAATGCGACAGTTGATTGGAAATGCAACAATTTGCTTCCTCTCTGTGTGCTATAGAAGGAAGAGAGATAACTCACAACATTCAGATTTTGCATTGAGGCTAGATTGGGGCTAGACTTTGGGGACAGTTCTATTGAAGTGAATGGGTAAACTCCCCTGTAAGTGATGTTTGTGTAGATGGGCCATTGTATTTAATTGAGCAGTATTCTGCCATGTGACCTGTATGCAGAATATAAATTATATCATATGGGGAGACATTTATTTTTTGTATAATTTTAAGGCAACAGCACAGTAAAGAGGATATTAATCTAACATGATGTACAGTATGTAGTTCTTTATAGATCTAGCCTCTTCATTTTGCTCTCAAAGTGCACCAGATTGAAGCATTTTACTTTAAAATGGACTAAATTTTCTATCCGGGGGGGCACAGCCCCCCCTGGGTCCCCCACGCCGCGCTAAAATGACCTCGGTATTCCTCAAACCCTGGCTACGGGCCTGAGTGGATGTTTGGGGGGTGAGCTGGGGGGTGGAGAGGGAGGTGAGCTGGGGGGGTGGAGAGGGAGGTCCCGGGCCGGCTCACGCTGACGGGTCAGTGGGTCAGAGGCACAGAGCAGAACACACATGCAGAGCAGGCGGAATAGTTCATCTGACAGTAATTGTCCCTCGGCGCTCTCCTTAGGAAAACATGTTTCCAGACGACGCGCGGGGCCAGATAGTAATCATGATCTTGATTTGTTCCATGGAAGAGAGAAGCTCCAACATGAGCCTCCAGTAATGGCGGCGTCAGTGTTTCCATTGGAGCCGACATCAACTGGAGGCAGCTTGGTGGGGGGAGGCAGTGCATGTGTGCTAATGGATCAAGTGAAGAGTTCTATCTTAAAGTCATTTAGGGAAAAAACAAAACAAACAAGACACACAAAGATAGTTGTTCAATATCCCCTAGGAGAATCCAGTCTGTAAAAGTATTTTGTCAATTCAAGGACTTGCGGTACTAATTATTCTTTAAAAAAGTATAATACTCTGTTTTGATTGTGTGTTATTAATCATTACGTGTAATAAAAAGTAATAATTGATTCTTTCATGTTTATTTTTTGTATTACTTAGTCACTGAGAACTGAGAAATACTAAGAAGTTTTTATTCGTGCAAGTTTAGCGTGAATACATGTTATGTGTGTGTACTGTGTTTATATTATTGCAATCAGTTGATTTGATTTTTCAAATAAAAAATGACAATGAAGAATGATACTGAAGTTAAACTCCTTCATATCACAGACATATTGATGCAATATGCTATCTGAGCATATTTGAATATTTTCTGTGCTGCAAATAGCTAGCTCATGTGATGACAGCAGCACTGCCCCCCCCCCCCCCCAGCTATCTCTGATTCTGACTTGATTATAATTTCACGAGACACACTGGTTTTGTGAATAAAATGCATTTAAAACAAGAATAATAATAATAACACCGTAATAATAACCAGAATAATAAAATCATTCTTTGCTACACTCCCAGCCATCATATCAGTTAAATAACTTGTTTCTTCTCCTCTAGAGCCTGAGATTGCCAAATCTCTCTGCTGCTGCCTGGTGAGATGTATACTGAGGCAGCAGCGGACCCCAAAAAAAAACATCTCTTAGAAGATCTGCGATAAAAGAATCGTCTGTCAGCAGCATCTGAGGACAATGTGCCGACGAATTGTCACGTCGAATCTCAACATTAAAAGACAAATGTGCAAGCACGTCTGGCTTTAACGAGAGCTCCCGAGTTATATTGTCTGCGTGCTCGGAAAGTGAACACTGCACGCAGCGTTGCCTCGCGTCCCCGTTACTCAACACTTTTATGGCTGGGCTGATGAGCAGTGGGACAGCAGCACCTCTGCCATTCAGCTTGAAGGTCCTTGGTTTTCATCAGCTGAGAAAGAGCAGGCAAGGACAGGGAAGATGAATGACATCAATGGCCAGCCGATACTTCCAGGGACGTGTGATTGAGATAAATGAGCCTTGTTACATTAGCTGGGATACTGAATCCTGCTGCTCACAGATCCACAGCCTGATAGAGCTGAAACCAGAGGCAGCCAACCTTTCCGCAGATCACCAGTGTCATGGGGCCCGAGAAGGAGAGAGCTTTCTCAAACAGCCTGCTCCACTGGGCCTGCTCTCTCTGCTGTTACCGCCACCACTTTTGTTTGCCTCTCATGTAAGCCCTATTTGTGTGCAAGCACACGCGCACGTGCACGTGCACGCAGGCACGCACGCAGGCAGGCACGCACGCAGGCAGGCACGCACGCAGGCAGGCACACAGGCAGGCAGGCAGGCAGGCATGCAGGCAGACACGCACGCAGGCAGGCACACAGGCATGCAGGCAGGCACACAGGCACGCAGGCAGGCACGCAGGCACGCAGGCAGGCACACAGGCATGCAGGCAGGCAGGCACGCAGGCACAGCATCATGATTTGGCCTTCAAAGATTTTCGGGACCTCTCTTCCAGGTGCAGAGCGCAAATTAGAGAGAGAGAGAGAGAGAGACATTATCTCATCCATACGGTGCCCTTGGCTATTAGTGTCTTAATAAGTGGCTGTGAACGTTTCCATCATGCCGTCATTTATCTTTAATGGTGCTAAATGAAATTGAAATATTGTGATTGCTGCCATGTTAAATATTTACTTGTGATGAAATTTACAAGGCACTTTAAAAAATCAATCTGTTTATTTAATTTTGCTCCTGGCAGTGTCAGGCGATACTGAGAACTAGACTGAGGCAAAGAATGGGAACGGTTTTGCTGGAGTGCCCGGCCCCGCCCCCCTTCTATGTCACTTTATTAATATCCATATTCCAAAGTGGGCATCAAATGAATAATATTCATTTGATGTCAAACACAGCTCAAAAGTGAAGTTGCATTTGAAACTTTAAAACAGAGACTGAATAGAGTAATAGGGTGCAATAACATTAACCCATTGATAGACTGATGCAGCATTTGCGTGTATATCCCTCATTTGTGTGCGTATCCCTTTAAGACCGCGAACCGCGTTAAAACCGTCTTAAAGGGATACACACACAAATGCTGCATCAGGTATCAATGGGTTAAGCCACTGCACTTCCTGCTCTCGCTATCCTCCTCCAGTTCTAGCAGAGTGCATGAAAGACATTCCTAGACGACAGGGGAGCACGAGGAGTGTCTACTGCCACCCAGAGTTCACAGACTGTGTGTGTTTTCACAGGCCTACAAACACTGGCCTGCTTTGCTTGAACATGGGGCAGGATTTAAGCAGCCATGCGAGAGCATGCTTCCCCCTGCTTGCACGCTTTGCTTCCAGCGGAGGGGCCGGGCGCTCGCTCGCTACCTTTGACTGAACCAGCCTCGCCGACTAGCGGTGACTGTGCCGCGGCGCCGCGGTGCCTCTAATCCCAGGCAAATAAACAAGTGCCAAGATTAATGATTGCATAAACACATCCCAAAAGCCCTGGAATAACAATCAGCTCTTCAGCCCATTCTGCTCCCGCATGCAACGGCTCTCACAGTCAGCTGACAGGCGGCAAATCCCTCCCCCCCTCCCTCCCTCCCTACCGCCGCCCGCACAACAACCAGGAATCATCCGTGCTTTGTTGCTTCATTAAGGACAGGAAGCAGTCAATATTTTCCACTTGAGAGTGGGGTATATAACACTGGACTGAGCCAGAGCAGGCCATAGGGTCCTGCACAGAGAGTGGGGTATATAACTCTGCACTGAGCCAGAGCAGGACATAGGGTACTGCACAGAGAGTGGGGTATATAACACTGCACTGAGCCAGAGCAGGCCATAGGGTCCTGCACAGAGAGTGGGGTATAACTGCACTGAGCCAGAGCAGGACATAGGGTCCTGCACAGAGAGTGGGGTATATAACACTGGACTGAGCCAGAGCAGGCCATAGGGTCCTGCACAGAGAGTGGGGTATATAACACTGCATTGAGACAGAGCAGGCGATAGGGTCCTGCACAGAGAGTGGGGTATATAACACTGCATTGAGACAGAGCAGGCGATAGGGTCCTGCACAGAGAGTGGGGTATAACTGCACTGAGCCAGAGCAGGCCATAGGGTCCTGCACAGAGAGTGGGGTATATAACACTGCATTGAGCCAGAGCAGGCCATAGGGTCCTGCACAGAGAGTAGGGTATATAACTGAGCCAGAGCAGGCCATAGGGTCCTGCACAGAGAGTGGGGTATATAACACTGGACTGAGCCAGAGCAGGCCATAGGGTCCTGCACAGAGAGTGGGGTATATAACACTGCATTGAGCCAGAGCAGGCCATAGGGTCCTGCACAGAGAGTGGGGTATATAACACTGCATTGAGACAGAGCAGGCCATAGGGTCCTGCACAGAGAGTGGGGTATATAACACTGCACTGAGTCAGAGCAGGACATAGGGTCCTGCACAGTTACATCAGCGATTCGCCGCTTCCTTCTTCCTGCTAACCAAGGCCACAGCGCTCAGTCTGTGGCCCTGAGCGCCTGACCCAATGCACATGCCTGTCAGACACCCTAATGAAGACAGGGTGGATGGGAAGAATGGTGATATCTCAATACAATCCTGATGACTTTGTCGGCCTGTTCCTCATTACAAGTTCCAAAAGAATAGGATCTAAAGAATAGCATAGAAAAAGTCGAATAGACACCTAGGAAGACATTAAAAGTGTGTGTGTGGAGCAATAAATCACAACCAGCCCAGACCAAACAAGGCCATTAAAATGACATTAGGAGCATGGACCATCCCCTCATCCTTGTCATCCCTGGTCTGCGACTATCAGGCGAGCTGCTTTGTGATGAGGGAGGGGGGGTAACGGAGAGAGAGAGAGAGAGAGAGAGAGAGTCCTGTCCAGTGGTCCGGGGCAGGGGAGCGTGAGATGTTGAGATGAAGTGGGAGGCCCCTCTCCAGGAGGTTGCTCCACGGCATGAAGGCAGTGGCAGCCCCCCGCCTAATGAGGGGTGAAGTGGAGCCCCCTGTGGGACCCCCTCAGGCACATTCATTAGGAGATGAAAAAGCGTTTCCCGCGGCAGAGCGAGCGCCTGCCGCGGCTCGGACATGTTTAATTTAGGGCCATACGAAAACAGGTCCGCCATCGTCGGTCAGGGGAGTCAGCGGGCAGACAGAGTCACTGAGCCGGAGTGCCACTAAATGACTGTGTACGGAATTTAATAACAAAAAATGGCCCGGGAAAGGTATTGATGCCATGTATTTTAAGATAACAATGCTCAGATTAATAAAAGGTCAAGTGCACGGATGCTCCTCCAACGGTGGGGGGTGAGAAGTGGGGTTCTAGAGGAAAATGTGTGGCTTTTATCACGAGTTTCATTGCCTTCAATGCATTGCATTCTGTTGCATCTTTTGTGCTCCCGGCAAAAATAATAGATTCATTTGGCTAGTGGTGGTTTGTGGAAGGGAACCAAGGATTATGGTAATGCGGCACTCGACGCTGCAAGCTAAAAAAAAATACAGTAAAAGAAAAATTGCTGCAGTGAGAGAGACACCGGGAGAATATCGGAGTGGTTAATTTATATGATTACAAAAGTCTGCGTTCAAAAATGTATCTCGAAAATCTCATATCTCACATGCTGTTTGTACAGACAATCAAAGAAAAGACTCTCCATTCGCCGCACGAAGAAGGGGGCATTATAGGGTATCAGTCCATGATGATTCCAATACACGTCTTGCTTATCACAGCTACTCATCCCGCTTCCTGATGCATCCTCACATTTATTAAGACTGTCTTCTTGCCTTGTTAGATATGTAGAACCAATCTCCTGTAATTAGCAAACCGCTAACCTTTGGGGTGCTAATCCCCCGTGAATTGTGGATTTGTACATCAAAGCCCCACACTCTCTCCCATATAGCTGCTGCTTGAAATTACACTCCATTTGAAACCTGCAATTATTTGTATAGCGTGTAGGATGCAAACAGCCTCCTCTTCTTTTATGTGCCGGAGAATCCCGTGGGCTTGCGGTAAAGAATCCTTAATCCACTCCAGTGGAATCCAAATATAGAGTTAACACTGGCTTCCTAAAATTCAGATCCGCAGCCAAGTGCCTGCTGCTGCTGCGCACGCAAAGTGGAGGACGCTTCCCTTTTACGCACAGCAAAGAGGAGATTTACTTGGTGGCTTAAGAGATGCGTCGTATAAAAGAGGCAGAAGAGGCAATTGCTAAGGGGGGATCAAATCAAACATGCTTCGATAATGGAGCAACATGGATGGCGACGCTTGTATATTTGCGAGGAGGGACCCGTCCTTTTCACAAGCAATAATTGAATGTTAATTAAATAATCAATGTCTTAACCCTATGATTCATGTAATCACATGTCCGGGGCCTCTGTCAATGAGGTGCATGCTCTTCTGTTTAGAATCAGCAGCAATTTGAACCCCTTCAAGGCCGTGCTAAATCTATTGTATAAGGAGGGGGGGTGGGGGGGATTATAGAGAGGGAAAACAACAGAGATAGCTTCCCACACACACACGCACACACACATGCGCACGCACACACACATGCGCGCGTACACACACACACGCGCGCACACACACACACACACGCACACACACATGTGCGCGTACACACACGCACACAAACACACGCACACAAACACACGCAACACACAAACTTGCTGTTTTTTGCAGGGAGGTTTGCCCGAAGCGTTTATTCTCTCTAATGAGAGACATGAGTCTGCCATGTGTCAGTTGATGCGCAGCATGGGAAGAGTAGGGCGGGCTATAATTCCATCAATCTACTGCGTTGATCCTTGTATCACATCAATACCTGTCAGTTAAGCCGGATGAGATACATCCTGTCAAGTACACATTGAGCGGAGGCCCAGACTCAACTCGGTAAACATGCAGACTCGAAACTCATCTTACAGGAAAACTCCCGACTGACAAATACAGAGCGTGGGGTTTTTTAGGCGTGGAAATACAAGGGATTACCTTCGTGATACGACACACAAAGAGAAAAGATCCTCGTCCCTGCACTTACTCCTCGGGTAAGTGATTAAATCGCCATGAATTAACAATGATGTTGTTAGGTATTTAGAGGCAACGTTATACCTCGCCTGTCACCTAAGCCTCCCATGGAAATCTCTTTACTTACCTTACTGTAACAAGGATCCCCCAGTTACACTTCTTTTGCCATGCTAAATGGCAACTGACACCTCGCCTTTCCGACACCCCACATCAAATGCATGCATAAGTGGCCAAGGTGCTATTCAATGTCATGGAAAACCTGACTGTCACAAGCAAGAATCAAGACGCATGGCTGTTCGCTGTGTTTAAGAACTGTACAGTACGTGTGTGTGTGTGTGTTTGAGTGAGTGTGTGTACTATGTGCTTATGTGTGTGTGTGTGCCAAAACAGACAGAACAGAACAACAGGCGGTGTGGATCTTCAGAAGCCTTCCACACATATGTGCAATAACATCAGATTTATCGTCAGATAAAAAAGTAACACATGAAACACTTGGAGGATTGGCTTTGAGCGATAGCACTAACGCTGCTAGCCAGCCAAATTATGATTTATGTACTTGGCTTTGAGAGAGTGCACGACGGGCCAGTAATGTATACGTCTCTATGCTAGCCCGGGCTTCTGACTCTAGCATAGAGGGCCGACTCGGAGAGAGAGAATACACTTGGTGTAAAATTGCTTCATCTGTTTACAATTCCATTTGGAGTTTATGAGAGAGACAGGCAAACACAGGGCTGATATATTGCCCCGGTGTCACGGCATGGCAGGAGCATCCACACAAAGATTCATCTCTCACTTAGAAGCCAAATGATACGTCTAATTTGCTGCGAGCACAGTTATTTTTAACCTCTCCAGCTGTCAGATAATGGAGCTTGACTGTCAGCGCTGCTGCTGTGTGCGCGAGTGTGTTAAAAGGTTGCAAACTCGTTTCAATTTGCCATTCCCTTTGAGTGAATTACAAAAACGCACACGCCCATTAGCTTGCCTGATTGACGTTCCTTAGTTTTTCCCCCTTATCAAAAAACCAAAGGCTTGACTGGATGTTGATGGAGGCTTCCCAACAGCGATCGAAATTTCACACGTCTCTCGATAATTACCGTGGCTTGAAAACTTCCCCAGAAATCACGTGGAAGAGCAGGGCTGGTTTTTTCCAGCGTATTAATTGGACAGTGTGAGATGTGTTTTGATCACTTTTCTTTAATGATCAAGTACTCCTGTGCTGTAGGCCAGAGGTTCTCAAATGTTTTTCAGCCAAGGACCCCTTACAAGATAGAAAATATACCGGGGACCCCCTCATTCTGATTTGCGATTTTGGGCTAAGCTTAATTGGTTCCACGGTAACGGGCTTGTTTTTTAAATTAATAGGAATAGGATGTTAGATTAGAATGTAATCCATGAACCATTTTAGATTTAAAGCATGAAATATCTTCGTTGAACTATGAAGCTTTTGCAACAACAAAAAGTTTTTATTTTCATTTCCCTGAAAACTTTTCGCGGACCCCCTGGCAAAGTGCCACGGACCCCTGGGGGTCCCCGGACCCCCATTTGAGAAGCACTGCTGTAGGCTACGACGCCATCGTGTACCCTGCTCACTGCACTGCCTGAACTCTACAGCTGTTTCGACATTATTCGATCCATGTTTAGCGAGGTGAGTCACACACAGAGTAAAATAAATAAATAAATCTGTTCCTACCAAATGTGCTGTTCGGTCTTGGCAGCTTTTATTCCATTTAGTCATTTCTCTCTGACAAGGGAACAAAACAAATCATATTGTATCCTGACATGGCCCTCCTTGTCACTAATGAGAAGAGCAACAATGGAACTCCTGCACAGGGCCGCTTACATAAGGCCATTGGAAACTGTTCTTCATCAATGGGCTGGCAGTGGAGGCTGGTGTCAGTGGTTTTGGCTGATGCTATCTAGATGGACACCGATGGATCCTCCAGCCTCTCTTCACCAGACAGAGGTGTAAATCACGTCACCCTCACTGAAGGCAAATGATATTAGACCTTTAAGCAGTGGACACTACAGACTTTATTAGCTAACAGAAACACCTTTAATGTCCTCAAGACACAAAGAACATTACATGTGGGCAGTGACATGAAGGATAGATAGATCTAGTGTCCTCTAGAGAGAGAGTGGCGTCAGCAGAGGACCAACATGCGTGACTCATTAGCCAATGAACAGCCGGAAGGGGTCTCGCGCTACTTTTGAATGCTAAAACAAAGCTGATAATGTACAATTTGATTCTAAAAAAAAAAAAAAAAAAAAATCCATTTTGCTGCAACTCGAAAGTGCTGCTTAATCCAGGACCTTACTTCCTGGAACTCTTGAGAGTAAAGAAAAACTGGTCCATTGGAGTGAATGGAGATGTCGCGACTCTTCTATATACACGGCTCTGGATAGAACGAGTCATACTCGTCTCAGTTCCCCAGCGTTATTCAATGTCCCCTCCTGCCTTTCACTTTTCTGAATCAAATAAATCTTTTCTGTAAAGCTCATAATAACAAATGGCAGGAGGAAAAGGATTGTTTGCTCTACACAGCAATGTGACGGCTCTACTGCAAATACTACTCCAGTGAATGACGGCATTCCCACTGTCCCAATAACCAGCTGACCTCTGGTGTTTGCTAACTGCAGCTTAACAGCATGTTATGTAAGAGAGAAGTGAGAGGGACATCGGGGACGGACTGGGCTGTGTTCACTGGGTCAGTCAATGAGAGGCAGCTGTCTGCCTGCGTTTATGCTGTGCTCTGAAGACAGTGTGTGTAGCTCGCCTCTTGGTGAGCTGTGGTACTGCACAGGGGGAACAGGTCGCACGGGGGAACAGGTCACACAGGGACCAAGTCTGACCTCAGCTCACAGGTAACCCAAGATACAAATCCAGCTCATGCCACGACCCTGGGCGCACCCTGCGCTCAAGTGAACTGTTCTAGTCTAGAATAGGTCCTGATCTCCGTGTAAACTATAATCTGTGGTAGTTGCCACCTTCATGCCCTCTGCAAGCTGCTGTATCAAAGCTAAAAACTGCTACAGTATGAGAAAAAAAGATACATTCCCATGTTCAGCAAGAACACACAAAGGCATCAAAGACATTATAGTACTACATCATACGGCAAAATCTCTCACATTAAATGATTCTAGATTTCAAAAGCAGACTGGCTGCAAAATTCAAAGGCACGCCAGTAAATTACTTCATATTTTTGGATTCAGTTGATATGACCTCATATTAAAATGAGAACTTCATGCCGAATATTAAGGACCTTATTATTTTTAGACGGGGGTGGGGGAAAAAAGAAAAAAAATGTGTGTTGTGCTTGGAAGAAATAAATAAGCGCTCCAAAATGATTGAGTAAGAATGGGGAATAGCTTTCATTCGCTCCTTCAAAAGATGCATGCTTATCATAACACAACGTTTGCCAATGGGCTGATGCAATACAATGTTGTGCTTGCAAAAAAAAAAAAATGCTGAAAAAGCTGCTGAAAAAGCCTTATTGTAACCAAGTGGCCAGACGAGCAAGTGAGCAGCTATTAATGTTAATATTGTTTCTTCTTCCATATTGGCAGGGTCTCCTTTCTCACTTCATAATATGGCAGCTCATCAACACACTCAGGTGCCAGAGGCATTACTCTTTAAGGGTTACATGAGTAGCGGCTAATGGTGCCGGCCGGGGCAGTATTTGGGATCTAACCCTCAGAGGCAATATGATCCAGCGCTACAACTTTCTACATGTTCCCCTGGCCCAGCACGAAACACAATAGCCTTTATGAATCTAAACAAACCACGTACAGCGGAGCTGAATCTCAGGCGAGGAGGAATGATCTCTCTCTCTCTCTCTCTCTCTGTCTCTCTCTCTCTCTCTGTGTCTCTCTCTCTCTGTGTCTCTCTCTCTCTGTCTCTCTCTCTCTCTCTCTCTGCCTTCTTGACACACAAGCACACTAGATCCATTACTCTGCCTGTTCAGTTGTTGGCATGAACAGCACCTCGTTATAACGGAACACAAGACTTGGGGATTTTTCTAGAAAACCCGTCGCAGTTCTTCTCCTCCATGCTAGTTAAATTACAGAAGAGGTTACCGCAGGGGGCTCCAGAACACAGCTACCAATCAACTGCTGCAATTCTCCTGGCGTGTTTGTCAACATGGCCGCCTGGTGTAATTGGCATAATTGTCAGGTTAGAGGCGGGAACAAACTGGGCGTCGCTCTTGGCGAGCACGGGCCACGTCGTTAAAGGGGACATGTTTCTGGAGGCGCTCCCGGGGACACACACACAGTACATATGAGCGTGTTGGAGCGACAGCTCGCCTGATAAAATGGCTGCTTCTTATCTCTGCTATGCATATGAAAGGCTTATGCCTTCTCCATGACAGACCCCGACGTCTCATCACCATGGGATTTACCCAGATACACCAGAACAGAAGCGGGGGAGAAAAACAATGTATCACATGTATAGCCTCATCTTAACACTGTCAACTGCCGCACTGATGTGCATGTGTGCGCGCGTGTGCGCGCGTGTGTGTGTGTGTGTGTGTGTGTGTGTGCGTGTGTGTGTGTGTGTGTCCTAGTGTGTGCGCGGGCCATTATATACAGTCGATGGTGCGAGCATGTGCACCCATTGCTGTTCACACTTTCGAGACATAAACTTAAACCAAGGGGTTAGCTCGTGGGTCAGTTTGTGAAGCCAATGTGGAAGTAATTTAAACCTGCATTCTTTCGAATGGCCTGCAGGGGGCGACTCCACTGGCTGCAAAAAGAGGAGTCTGGTTACATGGAAGTGAATGGTAAAATGCCTGTACTTTCCACTTGATTTCTGGCCTCAGTAAACACTTACCTAATGAGTTTATGTTCTCAATCACTAGTTTCAAGTCTTCTTCAACACAGCACGATGTTCATTTTGTCAATTATGGTCCTATTTAGAGTAAAAATGGAAGATAAAGCAGACTATGTTTTGGAGCGTGATTGATAGGTCACCTGTCCAGTGATCGGGCAGCTTGGCGATCATGGACCAACAATAGCAGGCCACGCTGCGGCTCTTCTCGTCCAAATCCACGTCACTTCTGGCTTCAAATAACCAAGATGGTGACGGTGAAAATGCCAACCTTGAGGCTTCAAAACGGAAGTCCAAAAGCCAATGGGTGACATCACAATGGCTACATCCATATATTCTATTAAGTCATGACTTAAACACACCATCCATGACAATAACATGGATTCAGTGTGGATAACAAAATGTCCCCTGCACAGTAATTCCCAGTCTGTTGGCACTGTTCTGGCAGCAGAGTGAATTTGGCAAATCCTGGAAGGCAAGCTTCAATTATCTCGATAATGCGAATTTGAATACTTGATATAATAATGATATAGTATCTATAATTACCATGATGAGGTGGGGTAGGTAGAGTGTGATCATGATTAATCTGACAGCTCTCATAAAGCACTTTGTTTGTTTTCCTCTGATCGCTCTCTTACCACCAAAATAAACAACTTGGCTCCTTTGAGTTACCGCTGTATAATTTGCAGGAACAGCAAAGACATTTATCTATAAATTTATTTTCAATTTGAGGTAAGCTGCAGTCATGAGAGCTAAATCACTACCAGGGAGAAGATTATTCTAATTACTAACCAGCTGTCGCACATGCTGCACGAGCACAGGATGTGTCAGAACCCAGAGCAACCAGTAATCAGTTTCACAGAATCATTTGAGTACACATTTACATCCCTCGCTAACGCTTAGACTCAATTATACGGTCAATTTGCAATGACATCGTAATACATGTGTGTGTGTGTTTGCAGCTGGAATGGGTCGAATGGTAGTTGAGTTTCCACTCTGAGAGGATCCTGTTAGAAAGCCACAGTATCCTGGGATACCCTGGGCAAGATGTTTTAACATGGACATGTTGACCAACTGACGGCACAAGAATATAACTGAAGTGTACTGTATGCTCTCAGACTAATGTGGGCCATGTCCATAGAAGAGGGTTTAGAGCAGGGGTTCTCAAAGTGCAGCCCGCGGGCCAATTGCGGCCCTCGGGAATGTTTCTGGTGGCCTGCGGTGAGTTAGCTGACATGATGGTATTTGGTCCAATTCTCGATAGGTTTACTGTATTTCAGAGGCGGTAGCGGGCTCAGTTTTAAAGCCAGAGTGTAATTTCTGGTATCATGAAAATACAAGACCTCAGACAGGCATCCATTGTTACCAACCATATCATGCTAGCTTGTCAGAAAGATGGCTACAAATGCTCCAAAGTTAGGCTAAATTCTGGAAAAACTGTGTGTGTGTGTGTGTGTGTGTGTGTGTGTGTGTGTGTGTGTGTGTGTGTGTGTGTGTGTGTGTGTGTGTGGTGTGTTAAACCATCGACAAATGGACAGATTTGAATTTATTTCCTTCTCCAGAAAACACAACATACATTTCTCACAATCGGCATGACCTTTAGTCTAAAATCGGCTCTTAAAGAAAATATTTGTTTTGGAATAATTTTGTCTTCCATTTTTTCTTGGGCCGCCCTCAATCCAATGTTGGGTCCCTAAAATTGGCCCTCAGTCATTCAAACTTTGAGAACCCCTGGTTTTCGAGAAAGCAGTGAGCTTCAATCCAAAGAGATACTGTGATTCAGCCATGCATGCTAGCAAGGCTACAGGCCAGAGGATTTTCCATTTCTTTCTTTTTTTTTAAACATGAAAGTCTGTCTTTTCCGTCCGGGCTGAATCTGAATTCGACCATAATGCCAGCATGCCTGGGTCTCCGGGGTTTTCTTTGCCATTTGCGCTGCCTGCAATCCCCCTGACAGGCCTGTTTATAGCTGCGCTGCTATCAGAGGGCTGAGCAGACCCTGGACCAGGCTTCATTAGAGATTAAAGTGACCGTCACCACCACATCCCAGATGATTGCTGCTTCCCACAGCAAGGCCAGGGGAGACACTGCACACGTGCATAAACAACACCTCCATATTAGCCAGACCCGCTACTAATTACCCAGTTCCATTTAACGTGCCATCTGCATTTGAATAGCCATTTCAAGTCGTCTATTTTTATTTCATTAGTTTTTAATTGCCGAGTGCAGTTAACTCACAGGTATTCCTAATGCAATGAAGGCAGCCTAGTGGCATGCAGTGCACGCTGCACAACAAGTCCACCCGCATCCCGCATCCAAGTCAT
The DNA here is from genome assembly GCF_964638095.1 of Poromitra crassiceps. NCBI lineage: Eukaryota > Metazoa > Chordata > Actinopteri > Beryciformes > Melamphaidae > Poromitra > Poromitra crassiceps. Next base: position 25,542,391 of record NC_139636.1, read on the forward strand.
GTCCATGCTCCCTTGCCAAGAAACAGTCAGAGATGCATTTAGTCAAATCCATACCATGGGGACGACATTACCTTCTAGGAAAACGTTTCAAACAGGAATGACATTTTCACTCGGGTGGCAGACGTTTATGAATTATAACGGCGTTCAACAGTGGCTGCCAGGAAATGAGGATGTACTGCGCCATATCAGGATCAGATACAAATCCCTTCCTCATCATACTTCTTCTACTATCCATATTAAAAGTGTGCGAGCCTCATTACACCAAAAATAAAGAGTAGGCAGACCAACTCACAGCAACCGTGTTGGAGGCTATGTGGGGAGGGAGAGGTGGGTCACCTACATATATTTTGGGAGTGCCAAAGATTATACTCTTTTTGGGAAAATGTGTCAGTTACCATCAAGAACATTTTGGGATATGAACTACCTAAAGAATTCAAGAAGATGTATCTCGGAGATATAAATGACTGTGTTGATGTTGAAGATAGGTATCTAGCCAAGATATTACTGATCACTGCCAAGAAAGCAATAACCAGAAAGTGGTACAAAACTGAACCCCCGACAGCGGACCAGTGGTTGGAAATTGTAAAAGAGATATGTATTATGGAGAAATTAACATATAAGATCAGAGTGAGAGAGGATGTTTTTGATAGAAAGTGGGAGAAATGGTTGACTTATGAAACAATAGAAAACACACACCAGTAATGTTTTAATTTATACTTGTTCTGACTTCCGTTTATGTTTGTTTTTCTATTCTTTTATTGACAGAAAACTATTGATCAACATGCAATGTAAACTTGTTGTATACAAAAACTGAAACTTAATAAACATCAAAGTGTTAAAAAAAAAGTGTGCGAGCCTCTCGCTCTCAGCGGTAGCGCCGCCCGCAGCCACTGGAAACAGACTGCTAATAGATCTGACTAAAATGAGACAGAATATACTGTATACATGCAGCTGGATGGGAAAAGCCGGCCTCCCTCCTCACCACAATACTAACCAGAACTACTCCACATGCCTACCCTGTGCCATCATCATGCACTCATCACTATCTCTCCCACAGCCTCGTCAATTCACAGAGAGATGGACGAAGGCCGATCTGGTTTAACGTTGATAAGTTTCCATGGTGGAAAAGTCACTGATGAGTTTACTTTCACACCTACACTGTGGGCAACAAGGAGTGATGTAATGCATAACAATACTGCCCGGAAATAATGGCCGACGACTAAGGTTAAGCAAAGCAGCAAAGCGTCTATATACAGATGACGCGCTCCTTCCTCCTCCTTCCATCAAAAGCCCTGCTGTAAACTCCAGAACAAAGCAGCCGCTTCCCAGAGGAACATGAAAGACAGACACCTGTCAATCACAGCTCCACTGACTCCTCCATATTGCCCGTGTCAGAGGCGGCGGCAAGGATGGAGCAATGTGCAATATTCTGATAATATTTCATGCAAACTAATGCAAGTCAGGACACTTCCCTGCTGGCCAGAAGGAGGGAAAATGAGAACAGGTAATTATCGGATTGCCTGAAGGCGAGAAATGATAGAGATTGCAGAGAACGGGGGATATTTAGCTCTGCTAATGAAGGCCCATGTTTTGGGAGCAGCAGGCAGAGGAGAGCAGAGGAGAAGCCTGGCTGTGGCTCGGCAGGAGGCAGAGGCTGATAAGACCAGTCTTACATAACGGACACATCCAGGCTCCTGGCTCTGGCTCACTGTCCATCACACGTCCTCTCTCCCCATCCCCTCAGCATGGCTGGCCAAGGGAGGCTGGCTATTATATGACCCTAAACATCACCATTCAATATGTTAATCCTCAGCGCGTGCGCGATCCTTTTCAACGTTGGGGGCTCAAATTGTTGAGGACAGGGGGTTAAGTTGGGTGTATTTACGGATCTAATAATGGTCATCATGTGCCATGTTAAGTCTATATGTATATAGCTTATTATGCAGAGTACATCGATACCACTTATGGTAATGTTCATTGAGAAGAGACACAGGGTTCCTTCCTATTAGGTGCGTCTGTGCGTTTTGAGTGAAGGACCGCCCGCCCACTTGGCCTGGACCATTTAACCCTATTGAAGGGTCTATGTTTGCCCCCCCTCCACAGCCTTTACTTAGAGTGCTGAAAAATAAAAAAGAGATGGCTTATTTTGTATATGCAGCACTTCCCCCGGACGGATATGAAATTTTAAACATGGCATTAGGATTCACAGGCATTCCCTTGCCAGACCTGCTTGCAGACATCAGAATTGCTAATTTGCCGGTTTGCCCGGGAAGGGCTGGTTGGTGGGAGAGGAGGAGGAGGAGGAGGAGGAGGAGGAGGAGGAGGAGGGAGGAGGGAGGAGGAGGAGGAGGAGGAGGAGGAGGAGGAGGAGGAGGAGGAGGAGGAGGAGGAGGAGGAGGAGGAGGAGGAGGAGGGGACAAATGGAAACAGGAGTCTGATTTGTCCAGATAACCTTGAACCCCAATGTTCACTTCCTGTGGAAGTGCAGAGCTCAATCAGTACCTCTTTATCATGTTAATCTGAGCCGCTGTCCAGCAGCACAGCAGCACACTACCACTTACCTGACTACCTGAGAACGTGTCATCAGCCAAAATCACTACTTGCCCCCGCTACGTTCCTGCTCCGACACACACGGCCAATACAACTTTCACTGAAACGTCACGAATGAATAAACACACTCAACTTAATTGGTTTGAAAGACAATCTACGCTCTTAACGATAACGATCGGATATCAACAAGTTGAACAAAAAATCACAGTAATGGTATATAGCTCAATTTCTAATTTGAATAATTCATTTCCATCGCTCGAGATGGGAATCCACTGGACGCCCAGACATGATAAAGAAGAAAGGACCTGACAGGGTTATGAGTCAGCAGAGATGTGAAATTCAAATTGGCCAGGCGAAGCGGTTTGGAGCTGATGGTGATTTGAGCAGACTGAGCGGTCAGCCCTCCAGCGCAGGAGCCCAGGGCTGTAAGATGGCGGAGTTAACTCACGGGCACAGGTGCTTCATCAGCAGATCATACGAGGAGGGTCAAGCAGTGAGATTCATCGAACAGCTCTCCGCTCTCCTCTACACCCGCTAAAGATATCGGATAAAAAGCAGACTTTTCTATTTGTGATCTGTTTTTCCCATATGAACCGGTAACCGCGCACATGTCCGTGAGCGGCGCTAGCCTGATCTGAGCGTGTGAGCAGGGGATGTGGCTCTTCCCAGTAGGGCTGGGCAATATATCAATATTATATCGATATCGTGATATGAGACTACCGTAGTTATCGTCGTAGATTTGGGATATAGTAACATGGTGATATGGCATAAGTGTTGTCTTTTCCTGGTTTTAAAGGCTGCATTAGAGTAAAGTGATGTAATTTTTCTGAACTTCTAGCTGTTCTATTATTTGCCTTTACCCACTTTAGTCATTATATCCACATTAGCTTCTGATGATTATTTCATATTTTATATTTATTTTTTTGTGAAAGCACCAGTAGTCATACCTACAATACTGTTGCAACATCGATTTTTTTTTTTTTTTACTCAAAAATATTGTAATATTTGATTTTCTCCATATCGCCCATCCAGCCCTAACTCCCCGTTCATCGTGAGCGCCGGACTCCTGCTATGAACAGAATCAAAGCGAAGATCTATCACTGGCAGGGGAAGATGGAGCAACAGGGGTGGAAGTCTGACTGGTTTTCTGTCACCGCCTCAGCTGTGTGCACACACTCTCTTTGCACACGGCCATCTTTCACTCAGCCAGCCGCTTGCCTCCTCGCCCACTGTGCCCACCATGCCTGGGCCGCACGTGCCACAGACAAACATCCATTTACTCCCCACACGCCTCCAGCACATGGGAAGTGGGCCTGTGAATGAGACCTGTTTAGATATGACTTGCTATTTAGTCAGGTACATACACACACACAGACACACACACACACACACACACACACACACACACACACACACACACACACGCGTGCACATGCCATGCACATAATTAAATGCTTCATTTAAAATCAGCTTTGATGATTTCTCTAGTAACACCTTGTCATGCAGGCCGGCTAGACGTGACGGAGGGTGGTAATTGCATCCCTGTAGAGGAGCCGCTAGCCCAGGAGGCTACGCATGCACGGTGGGGAATGACCACACGTGTCCTCTGCTTTCAGCCCGGCGAAGCTGGAACACACGCTCGCCAACAGCCCACATAGCACACGTAGCACAAAATGTGCGCACGGGGCTGCGCGTCTGTGTATTTAAATTCAAATCGCGGGCGCAAACATACAGTTTAATTGGCTAATAATGTGAGCAACATGACCCGCATGATCGGAGATATGTTCTTCCCAACAAAGGATCCCGCCTCCGACGTCGTAGCCTGGAGGCACGCGTTTAACGCTAACCTGCAGATGCTGCCTTTGTCTTTTGAAGGGGAGCGATGGATGCAGCCCAACAGATGGAGATGTTGGATGCTTTCAGGAATTATTAATGGCATGCTATGATCCCAAATGACCTTCAGCAAATAGTCTCCCAGCGCCGGAGTACACAGGCAGCCCTGCGCATCCATATTGTATTTAGACAACACTCATGGGTCAATGGAGAAACAGCGAGCCATCATTACTGTACTTTCACGATCTAAATCCAATCGGGAAGGCTCACTTCCTTTTTTCCCCTCCAAGGCGACGCACAGGCGTCCAATCACATTACCAGGCGTATGTTTCAGGAAGAGATTTATGCGGCAAACATGCTAATTCCGTAAAGCCCAATTTGTTTCTCTCCCACAATGGGACCCATACAGTGGAATTAATCTGCAGGAAGCCGTTTCTGTCGTTTTTAAAAATAAACCCCTCATCATTGGAGGCTTTTGTGGTTGCTCAGGGCATATACTATTGTGACATCAAATCTATCTTATGAACATACATCAGTAATATCCATAAGATTTATGTTGCCTATAGGAGACATTCAGTTTACAATAGAAACTGAACAAGCCCCTGGATTGCCTGGGAGAGAAAGTGAGCTGTTGAAATACACCATATTCCTGTCTTTCCCTCTCTGCTGCAGTAAGACACATAAACCTGTTTGTGTTTATGAGGCTCCTGACTGTGTTCAATGAATAAAGTGTAAAAATTGCCAATATGTCCTGTTTGTTCCTTGTTACAGATAAAGAGTTCAATCATCCAATCCCCCAAACAACTCAAAAACAATAGAGTCAATACCAACAGGAGGACACACTGTTTGACATTGGCAGGGCAATTTGTCACTTTTGACATTGGCGGCGCTATACTACCATATTCAGCTGTGCTGCTCATCCCACAAATGAACAGGCTTTCCAAAGAGATAACATACAATACTGAGGATACAGTAACAGCAGAGATAGGATCATCCAAACACAAGTTTCCTAACTTTTTTTGATGAGTTTATATTACTTTCGCTACCCCCCCCCCTCCGAAAAAGTGATGTACAACCTGTCCTGTTTAGCCAACTGCTTTTAGAACTGAATCCACTTTATTGGAACAATAATTAACCTTACGGGAGCAGTCAACGGTCAGCCAAACTGCATACTTCTTTATTTGTCTACCTAGGA
>NC_139636.1:25552968-25560468 GCF_964638095.1 Poromitra crassiceps
ATGTCCGACATGCTGTGATATGTTGCGCTGTGTTGTGGCAACATGTCCGACATGCTGTGATATGTTGCGCTGCGTTGTGGCAACATGTCCGACATGCTGTGATATGTTGCGCTGCGCTGTGGCAACATGTCCGACATGCTGTGATATGTTGCGCTGTGTTGTGGCAACATGTCCGACATGCTGTGATATGTTGCGCTGCGTTGTGGCAACATGCCCGACATGCTGTGATATGTTGCTCTGCGTTGTGGCAACATGTCCGACATGCTGTGATATGTTGCTCTGCGTTGTGGCAACATGTCCGACATGCTGTGATATGTTGCGCTGCGCTGTGGCAACATGTCCGACATGCTGTGATATGTTGCTCTGCGTTGTGGCAACATGTCCGACATGCTGTGATATGTTGCGCTGTGTTGTGGCAACATGTCCAACATGCTGTGATATGTTGCGCTGCGCTGTGGCAACATGTCCAACATGCTGTGATATGTTGCGCTGTGTTGTGGCAACATGTCCAACATGCTGTGATATGTTGCGCTGCGCTGTGGCAACATGTCCAACATGCTGTGATATGTTGCGCTGTGTTGTGGCAACATGTCCGACATGCTGTGATATGTTGCACTGTGTTGTGGCAACATGTCCGACATGCTGTGATATGTTGCTCTGCGTTGTGGCAACATGTCCGACATGCTGTGATATGTTGCGCTGCGTTGTGGCAACATGTCCGACATGCTGTGATATGTTGCACTGCGTTGTGGCAACATGTCCAACATGCTGTGATATGTTGCGCTGTGTTGTGGCAACATGTCCGACATGCTGTGATATGTTGCACTGTGTTGTGGCAACATGTCCGACATGCTGTGATATGTTGCTCTGCGTTGTGGCAACATGTAACCTGCAAAGTTACGAGGCACACAGCTACTATTGCAAAACTTTTTTTAATTTTTTGTTTTTTTGGATCAAGTTTATTTTGTTTTGCTCCCATTTTCTCCCCAAATTGTACTTGGCCAATTCCCGCTGCTGTCCCGGTCGTTGCTCCACCCGGAAGTACCGCTGCCTGGAATTGAACCGAAGGTCTGCGCGGTGGCAGGCGAGTGCTTTTACATCTACACTACCCAGACGCCTCTCACTCTTGCAAAACGGTATTGTATATACAGTATACTGTAGTATCACTTTTCTTTCTTGCAGAGCACCCCCTGGTGCTCAGGAGGATTCACGCCCTCTTTGTTTGTTCATCAGTGCAGAAGCCGGATCAGATCAGTGAAATGATGCCATCCTACAAGTAGAAGCGCTAATGGCCTCTGCTGGGACATGTAATCAAACGCCTCGCACGCTTCTCTTCCTGTTTGTAATCAAGCTGCAGTGCACATGTTGTGACGACCTTTGTTAACGCCGCCTGCTCCCTCATCTCATCTAAATTCCATCCACCTCTCATTTTTCATCCTTTGTTCCCTGCCGCGTCGCTACATGCCACAGTGCTTCTCCATGGAGCAGAGTGCAGCGCGTCTTAGTATGCTGTGACCCCTCGACCCCGCTGCATTCCCTGACTGACCATACTTTGGCTGCAATTTCACTGTTGCCTTTACCCTATACATACACACAGTGCTGCTACTAATACTGCAGACTTCCAAGTGTTCAAATTAATTTAAACATAATCGTATTATTATTGTAAAGGCAACCTATCGTCTGCATGACGATCTAACCCATTGTTAGGGGGGGGCAATATATCAATATTATAACGATATTACGATATGAGACTTGATACTGTATCTATCTAGCTTAGACTTTGGATATCGTGATATGGCACGACGGTTGTCTTCTCCTGGTTTTAAACACTACATTACAGTAAAGTTATGTCATTGTCTGAACTTTACCAGACTAGCTGTTCTATTATTTGCCTTTACCCACTCAGTCATTACAGTATGCACATTACTGATAATCTCATTGTGTAAATATTTCGCGAAAAAACACCAATAGCCATCCCTACAATATTGTCGCAATAATCGATATCGAGGCATTTACTCAAAAATATTGTGATCATTGATTTCGTCCATATAATCGCCCAGCCCCACCACTGTGCCTGCTGTGCCCATAGTAGCATACGGTAAGTGCTGAGTAAGCCGTACATGGTGACAGGCAGCTCTTTGCTGCTTGTCAGCAGCTGTCACAGAGCGCTCCTTTTATGTCACCCGAGGTCACATTAACACCAGAGGAGCACTCCACTCTCATCTCACCTCTGCTGGACTGACACAGGAGGAGGAGAAAGGTGATAAACCGCACAAACAATGCTCCTCTTCTCTTGCCGGCTGCCTGCATGCTCGCCTAGCGGGGAGATCTGATTACAGCTGAGAAGAGGGAGCAGCTTGGTGTTTCATGGAAAAGCAGGTCAACTGGAGAGTGCTGTCAGGGCTAGGAAGTAACCGGCCCGATGGAGGTGGAGAGAAAGCTACCTCACATGGGGGGAGAGAGAGAGACGGAGGTTTGTCTCCACCCGTAGCCTTACAGTAATGGAGGTGGAGGGAAAGCTACCTCACATGGGGGAGAGAGAGAGAGACGGAGGTTTGTCTCCACCCGTAGCCTTACAGTAATGGAGGTGGAGGGAAAGCTACCTCACATGGGGGGAGAGAGAGAGACGGAGGTTTGTCTCCACCCGTAGCCTTACAGTAATGGAGGTGGAGGGAAAGCTACCTCACATGGGGGGAGAGAGAGAGACGGAGGTTTGTCTCCACCCGTAGCCTTACAGTAATGGAGGTGGAGGGAAAGCTACCTCACATGGGGGAGAGAGAGAGACGGAGGTTTGTCTCCACCCGTAGCCTTACAGTAATGGAGGTGGAGGGAAAGCTACCTCACATGGGGGAGAGAGAGAGAGACGGAGGTTTGTCTCCACCCGTAGCCTTACAGTAATGGAGGTGGAGGGAAAGCTACCTCACATGGGGGAGAGAGAGACGGAGGTTTGTCTCCACCCGTAGCCTTACAGTAATGGAGGTGGAGGGAAAGCTACCTCACATGAGGGAGAGAGAGAGACGGAGGTTTGTCTCCACCCGTAGCCTTACAGTAATGGAGGTGGAGGGAAAGCTACCTCACATGGGGGAGAGAGAGAGAGACGGAGGTTTGTCTCCACCCGTAGCCTTACAGTAATGGAGGTGGAGGGAAAGCTACCTCACATGGGGGAGAGAGACGGAGGTTTGTCTCCACCCGTAGCCTTACAGTAATGGAGGTGGAGGGAAAGCTACCTCACATGGGGGAGAGAGAGAGACGGAGGTTTGTCTCCACCCGTAGCCTTACAGTAATGGAGGTGGAGGGAAAGCTACCTCACATGGGGGGAGAGAGAGAGACGGAGGTTTGTCTCCACCCGTAGCCTTACAGTAATGGGTGTTATTTTGCTCCGGCATTATGGGCATAAAGGCAACGAGATATAATGGAAGTAATAGGACTGAGCTGAGGACCCCAGGGAGAGATGCATTAGTGTTGTCTGGAGTTCCTCCTCCTCACCCTGGCTTCTACCTGTTTCTGTTTCTCCCCGTCTCCCATTGGCTCGCACACAGGAGAGTGAGAGAGAGAGAGAGAGAGAGAGAGAGAAAGAGAGAGAGAGAGAGAGAGAGAGAGAGAGAGAGAGAGAGAGAGAAAGAGAGAGAGAGAGAGCCGCCCCACTGCCAACACCTAACACCTTATGTGTTTTTCTGTCCTCTGTGTTTGAGTCAGACAAAACGCAAAATCAATAATGCCTTTTCTCCCCCATTTCCTCTTTGATGCAACTTCAAAAGGCCAGTGGAGAGAGAGCCCTCCAGAGGCCAGCAGAGGGGAAAAAGCCAATGGTACACAAACAACACACAGAATGGAAGTAGAGGGGGAGACGTCCCCGTTCACTCCTTTAAATCACTGCTTACTTCTAAGCCCCAACTGGCAAAGCCTATGAGGGCAAAGCAGGACAAGGCTGTCAAAATGATATTTATTTGTATTATTTTATTGTATTTTTTTATTATTTTATTGTATTTAATTTACTCTGATATTATTCTTATTATTAATATATTATACTGTATATATTAAAAACTCAGTGTAGTGGAAAAAACATAAATAAAAAAACATTGCATTGCAAAGGCTTCTTTGAATACTGGCAGCAAATAAATCCCACCACTGTCACACTGTCTGTATACAATCTAAAGTGATGGCTACTGGTGGAGAAAATAAATAAATAAACCCTCTTTAACTCCATGGACTGTGGTATATGATTATGTAAGGTGTGCTGACAGAGGGAGTATTCTATCAGCAACTATAATGCTGCGTGACAGGGAGACACTTCAAAGGATCCATAAGTGACTCCTGCAAATGCTCAGTGAAAGTAAAGTAGGAAATTAGCCTTAAGGTGGAGACATGTGACTAAGCCCAGCTAGGTGTTTTACCTGACTAGAGTGCCAAAAATAAAACCCTGAATGAACTCCAAGGGAATGTTTTGGAATCACATTTTTTGTAATCCAATGTAGCCAGACAGCAATCTAAAGCTGTAGCCCACAGTTTGATTGGACATAGGACAGCAGAGTCATTGAATAAACTTGCCTGCGATTGGACTTATCTGTCAAAACCACTAGGTGAGACTGACGAGACAAGATGACTGGCAAAGCTGGGCCGGCATCCTGGCAAAAGGGCTTGAACGGATTTATCTTTGTGCGGCATGCACATGCGGTAGGCTACTTTCATCATGGCTAGAGAAAAAGCTGTGTTAATTGTTTGGCTATACTGCAAGCTCTCCCCTTCCTCTTCTATCCCTCTCTTCCTCTTCCTCTCCTCTCATTGGAGGCTGCACGTTCCTCTCGCCCCAGCCTCTCTCTGGAGTGAAATCAAAAATCCATGCTCTCAATGGGCAGTCAATATCTCATTACCCAGTCCCTCAGCTCACAGCCCAGGCAGCCAGGATGTACGGCGCGCTGCAGAGCCTGGCACACCTCGCCCACGTTAATAACCTGTGGGGAGGGACGCCTGGCCACTTCCTCAGGCAGCCTACAGACAAGAGAGACACACAGCCCACGCCTGTCTGTCAGAGTGACTGCTGTGTGTCTGTTCCCCCGCTCAGATATGATCTTTTCAAATTTGACTTGTTATGAATGGAAGCTACACTTTAAACAGGTGGTTTACTTTGACAGGCTCCCTTAGAGGAGGGGAAATGAAATCCACGCGGCATAAACACTTCTAATAAATACAGATTAAACATACAGAAAAATGCATTGGGGATATAAATAGGGTTGTATTTTATATAAAAATATATATATATATTAATCTGGATATTAGAATGATTTCATTTTAATTTTATTACATCACAAAACAAGACCAACCCAAAGTTTTAAACATCTAAAAGATTTAAGAACACCTGTTTATTTTTTTTATTTTTGGGGGGGCTTTGTAACGAGGTATTTTATTTGAAACACTTGCAGGTGACTCGTGCTATATTTGCCTTCACTTTAATCTGTGGTGATTTTTCCTTTGGCTCTTGATGTCCTCAGCCCCTAACTGGATAATAGCCAATCTTGTTAACCTCTGCTTTAAGGTGCGAGAGCCTGCAGCACTGGGTAGTCAACAGCCCTTCAATAGATAGAAATAGACAAAAAGAGTAGCAAATCCACAGCAAATATTTACAAGCCTTGTTAACATATCACAAGACATTTGGCTTTACTCTACCTTCTCTACTGCCCCAGGACATTTCATGGTCTGGTACACACACTCGTGCTAAATTGCATATTATGTGCAGTCTGCATGCACAGTAGCCTAGTGGCTGACTGGGGTATGCTTTGGACAATTTAAAAAATTGCAGCTACCAACCCCCCCCCCCCCCTTCCCCCCACGCACACACACACACCCCCACACACACTTGACGAAGGGCTAATTATAATGTACTGTGTATGAGGTACATTTTTTACCTTTTCTGTCTATTCGCACATCAAACAACTTTCTTTAATTATGTAATTGGAATTTTCGTCTTAATTGTGCTGAGTAGACTGGCTCATTTGCATGGGGTAATGAGAGGGATGTTTCCATTACAGGTAATTAGGTACTTGAGAGGCAGTGGTGTGGCGGAGAGGCTGGATAGAGATAGAGAGGAAGAGGCGGGTATGGGGGGTGGAGGGGAGTGTGTGTGTGTATGTGTGTGTGTGTGTGTGTGTGTGTGTGTGTGTGTGCGTGTGTGTGTGTGCGTGTGTGTGTGTGTGTGCGTGTGTGTGTTGGTTGGGTAGGAAGAAAAGCCACAAAGAGGTATGTAACAATATATTGTCATTGTGCTACATGTAACACAATATATTGTGATAGGGAAAAAAGTCACACTGCATCATGGACCTGGAAAATGTAACATGACATCAGTCATGGCCTTAACGAGATGTACAAATACACTCATGTAACAAAATTCACAAATCAATAACAAGTGCTTTTTATCCATTTAACACATTTCTTAAGGTAGAAAACAGTACGGTCATCTAAAAGGTGTTTCCTAATATACTGTTTCCGATATTGTGACAGTACTGTATATAATATAATATGAGACAAGTATAACTCCAATCAAACTGTATGATAACCACCAATATAAGAAAAAAAGAGATAGTGAGACAGGAGAAAAAAACATACATAAATTGACATAAATTGGTGATCAAACAGATTAAGTTATGAGTATACTGACCATTAATAAATATAAAATGTTCTGTGAGGTATTTACAACTGACGTAATATCTTAAAAATAAAAATATTCAGAGTTATTTTATTATACTCTTCTGTCATACTGAGTAGTGGCAATAAATAACACAAACTCATACGTTAAAAGGTCTGTCAAAAATACTTGATTTCATAAAGAACAAAAAGGCCTTCAGTGAAAATTGCATATAAAGGACATTAGGTCAGAGGCCATCTTTCATATAAGTCTCAGTGAAAATAAGATGAAAGACTCCACTTCCCCTCAATTTCACACAAATCACACATCTCACAACTGACTAGTCTCACTTCATGAATGAATTTTCACACTTTGTGATCAATCGAACAAAAACAAATCACTCAACTATATTCAGAGATCAAGAGTTATATTTGATCTACTTCCTCACACACAGCCTGCCAGTCTCATACTAGGGACAATACATAATCTACATGGCATAACTAAGTATGTAAACATATAAAATAAAATGGGGGGGGGGGGGAGTTGTAAATATTACTGTAGTAAATATAAAAATATGAATGATAAATTACAATATAAATGTTACATTACATACATTCTATTACACATCTATTAATTATTTTCATCATGTATTCATGCATGTGTTTTGAATGTGTTCCAGTGATTTTGAATGTGTTCCACTGAGATTTTTGCATGTCAGAAAAAATATCTGCAGACTGTATACGTCTATCTCAGCTGCCTTTACCCTGGGACAGAGGGAAAGGCAGAGAAGCGGCAAATAGCAAATCAAATTTACATGAGAGATATTGCCCATTTAACACAAATGACAGCTGTCTGTGGTTCACTGTGCTTATTGTATGTGA
>NC_139636.1:25572968-25597968 GCF_964638095.1 Poromitra crassiceps
TCAGCATAAGCCTTTGACCTTAACACTGCAGGTAATGCACATTTAAATACCTACCCCAGTCTTCATGTTTGTCATTTTGCTTGTGGAGATTAGGTGTAAAAAGGCTATTTGAAAGCAAAACACAGGATTATAGGATAATGCTGCTGTGTGTCTTGTGAGTCGACCTTGATTCTGTAATCCAGCACAATACTGGAGAACATATTTCTCTCTCTTCTACATTCAATATTCACACTGTACAACTGCTCACTGTACAACTGCTCACTGATGGAACGAAAAAAAACATAATGGTACCACGCTGAAAGAGAAAGTAATCTGAATTAGGAGGGACCTCATTGTACTATCTACGTTAGAGAATTGGAAATAGTAGATTTGTGCAAAGCTACATTGAATTGATAGTGCCATCACATTTGATATAAAAGAGGTCTGTATTAAAGAATGAGCTGCCAGGCCATGTTGTTATAATTTGGATAGGAGGGAGAGAAAAAAAACACATAAGTGAATTGGTTTGAATTACGCAGAGCACTTTAACGACCATGTTGAGAAATGAACTTGATCTTTAAAGTGAACCAACCTGCAGTCGACCACAGCGTTATTAAGGACTGTGCCACTTCATCAGAGAGGACACCAATTTAGCAAGGAGCTAACTATGCAGGAGGGACCCTCTGTGGCACCAAACACATCACCTGACATACTAGGTAGTGTACATACTCTCCCCTCTCGTCTCCCCCTCTGCCTCCTCTCCCTCACTCCCCTCTCTTCTCCCACTCTGCCTCCTCTCCCCCACTCCCCTCTCTTCTCCCACTCTGCCTCCTCTCCCCCACTCCCCTCTCGTCTCCCACTCTGCCTCCTCTCCATCACTCCACATCTCCTCTCCTCTCCCACTCTGCCTCCTCTCCATCACTCCACATCTCCTCTCTTCTCCCACTCTGCCTCCTCTCCATCACTCCACATCTCCTCTCCTCCCCCACTCTGCCTCCTCTCCCTCACTCCACATCTCCTCTCCTCCCCCACTCTGCCTCCTCTCCCTCACTCCACATCTCCTCTCCTCTCCCACTCTGCCTCCTCTCCCTCACTCCACATCTCCTCTCCTCCCCCACTCTGCCTCCTCTCCCTCACTCCACATCTCCTCTCCTCTCCCACTCTGCCTCCTCTCCCTCACTCCACATCTCCTCTCCTCTCCCACTCTGCCTCCTCTCCCTCACTCCACATCTCCTCTCTTCTCCCACTCTGCCTCCTCTCCCTCACTCCACATCTCCTCTCCTCCCCCACTCTGCCTCCTCTCCCTCACTCCACATCTCCTCTCCTCTCCCACTCTGCCTCCTCTCCCTCACTCCACATCTCCTCTCTTCTCCCACTCTGCCTCCTCTCCCTCACTCCACATCTCCTCTCTTCTCCCCCTCTGCCTCCTCTCCCTCACTCCACATCTCCTCTCCCACTCTGCCTCCTCTCCCTCACTCCACATCTCTTCTCCCACTCTGCCTCCTCTCCTTCACTCCACATTTCCTCTCTTCTCCCACTCTGCCTCCTCTCCATCACTCCACATCTCCTCGCCTGTTTTCGCTGCGCTCTGCCGCAGTCAGACACAGTTTGATGAAAACCCGCCTTTGATGTCTGGGATCCTATAATGCTGAGCAGTAGAAATCCGCATGCCTGTTATCTGTAGAATCTTAATGACAACGGCTAACTTCACAATGGGTTAACCACCTTCCTCTGTTCTCACACTGCACAGCCACAGAAACACAAATTAATAGCAACAGGGAGAAAACCGCATTTCTCTAATAAAGCACATTCAACAAAATGTGCACAATGCGATCAGCACAAATGTCAATGTATAATATCCCCGCAAAGCTTCTGTGAGCACTTCTGCCTTCTTCTCTGTAGAGATGTAACGTGTTTTTCTCTACTTCTGCCTGTCTGAACGGAATGATGCTCTTTGTAGGAATCATATCAAACTCACTTCAAATTTAACCATTTCATTTTCAATAAACATTTGATGTTCTGTAGGCAAGCGATCTTGTTTGTCCCAAAATATCTTCTTCTTCGCAGCCCTGTGATTATTATTGATCTTGGAGTAGTGCCTAAGAAATATTCCCAAAAAGAACGTGATTATAGGAAACATCTTATTCTGTTATTATAGGGAACCTCTTATTCTGTTATTATAGGGAACCTCTTATTGTTATTATAGGGAACCTCTTATTCTGTTATTATAGGGAACCTCTTATTCTGTTATTATAGGGAACCTCTTATTCTGTTATTATAGGGAACCTCTTATTCTGTTATTAGGGAACCTCTTATTCTGTTATTATAGGGAACCTCTTATTGTTATTATAGGGAACCTCTTATTCTGTTATTATAGGGAACCTCTTATTCTGTTATTATAGGGAACCTCTTATTCTGTTATTATAGGGAACCTCTTATTCTGTTATTATAGGGAACCTCTTATTCTGTTATTATGGGGAACATCTTATTAAAAGAATGTTATTATAGGGAACATCTTATTCATTGCATGGTTTATTCAACAACACTCAATCTGAATAATTCAGGAATTAAATGATATATGTTGATTATACAGCACATTATTCACACATGAGATCATTGCATCTGCATTTTCATGCTCATTACATTTAAAAAGCCCATCACGGAATACTTCTGACAGTTAGGATGGAAGGTTTCTTTTCCACGTTGCCAATTAAGTGAGAGAGAGAAAAGGGCTTCATTTGTCTGGTACTGTACTTGACAGTAGATATCAGAGAAACGACGGTCAGGGTGGGAGGCTTTGTGCCTGCGCGTACGTCTGCCACAGAAGAACTTGATGATGGCACAAGGACATTTAATTACGGGGCCCCATCTTAAAGCTTCCCCCGTCAGCATCAGTCAGCATCATATCTGGAGGAGCTCCATGACCTCCGCCACTGTCGCCCTCCATGAATCAAACCTTCCATTACAGGCTGACACTCTTGTCCTGTGCCCGAATGTGTGTGCGCCATGGGAAAGTGATGAGGCACGGGGAACCTGAAGAGTGACGGATAACCTGTGCTGGCGCGTAAGCTGGCCGACCGCGTGCCATGGCGAGCGCGTGGCCGTCGTCGCATGCCCTCCCAGCCGTGCCAACTGCCTCGTCTGGCACCGACGCCGCCGCCATCTCCGCTCTGCCCTCGCTCTCCGGCCCCGCTCACCTGAGGTGGGGCCGGGGCAGAGCCGGCAGAGGAGAAATGGCCGCGCGGCAGATGGGGCTGCTTAGTTTGTCTGGCCCGTCCCGAGCTTTGTGTCCTTGTCACATGTCACTTACTCTTGTTTTCGGGGTCTGACAACACTTGAAGACAGGGCCTTTCAGGTTTTGGGGCGAGACACAAAGGGACAGGGTGAGCGAGGAAAAGCTGACGAGGCCTCTCCCCGCTTGGGCTCAAATTTTCTGAAAGAGCCCGGCACCAAGAGAAGAACCAGATTAAGAGCCCACAAAGGGAGCCCCCCCCCCCCTCCCCTCCGGGCCCACAAAGAGCCGCGGCGCACCCCTACGGCTCCCCCTCACCACTCTGCTCCTTTTAAAACACACCGGGGCCCCCGGGAGGCGATAAAAAGAAGTCTCCCTACCCTGAGAAACTTATGCAAAGAAAGTCCACGTACAAAAGGCCATTTGCAATTTTACAAAATGGCAGACATAATGCTTCTACTGAAAAATGAGGGCCTGCCATATTGTGTGGGAAAGGGGGGAAAAGTCTGGCAGGAGAGGAAAAATGGAGAAAAATCACGCTGGCCTGGTTTACGACAAATAGATAGCTCTATTGATTTCCCTTTTACAGTGACTGTCCATCCCTCACTGTTGTGATTACACTGACCTATTTCACACAAAAAATAGCTGTCTATTATGGATTAAACCAAAATGTCCAAAAAGAAAATACTCTTTGTTGTGGAAGAAACAAATAGAGTAAGATGAAACATAACCTATAGTACAGCGGGAGAAAAAAAAGATTGTGTCAATTTAAGCGTTCAATGTTTTGCGCCGGGAGGAGAGGAAACAACGAGTTCCAGACTAGCACCATGCTGAGAATCAAATCACTTTAGCACAGAATCAGCGCCTGTACTTACTGGGGCCCTGTATTGTTGATTTGAATTCTAAAAAAAAAAAAAAAAAAGGGAGAAGAAAACAAAAATCAAATAGACAGCAATATTAAAATGATTACATGATTGCTAAACTATGCTAAACGTTTAACCATAATGATGCAAATTTGAGAAATTTTGAATAATCTTGAATGGCAACAACAGAGTGTAACAACAAATGTGTTAATAATCTATGTGCTACTCTATAGTTTTTATACTGTAACACACCACAGTCAGCGCGGTTCAGTGTTGTATGCCTTGTGCTGACGATTCCTCTGCGTCTGTGTGTATATCACTGTGTGCGCTCGTCCTGTTCCAATGTGCCTGTGCTGTGCTGTGTGCATCTCACTAGTCTCTCTCCATGTGGCTCTGGGGACTGTGGCTGGCTGATCTTCATTATCAGCCCGAGCTTAACAATGTGCTGGATGCACTTCCCACACATGAGTGCAACTAACAAATCCCCACAGAGCTGAATCAAGGCAACAATGTGATGAAACACCTTCAAACAGCCCCTGAGCTACGCAGAGACGACTCGCACTGCCCCCCGGGCCATTCCACAGGAGTACGCCTGTTGCCAAGCAAAATTAGATCGCAACTGGGACATATTATTCTCCTCAATTGGCACTGTGCAGCACTATTAAGGACCATAAATCTCATGTTTGATTAGCTGGAAATACCTCAACTCTCAGAGCCAATACATTCTACAACTGAGAAATTCAAGTTGGATCTGCCATGTCATAATAGTGTAAGAGGTCAAGTACTGTAGATGCTTTACAAAGGTAAGAGCCATCAACTTGCCATGCTGAATAATAGAATGCATTATTGGGATTAATAATGTTGTTAGCATATTTTTCCCCCCCAAACACCCATCTACTTACTTTGATGGGTGGTGTAGCGTATAGGAGAGAGACTTTTCAAAGGAGTGAGCAGCATGGTATCTAAAATACTATGGCTTTATCATTTCGAGCAAGTCTCGTTTCATAACGATTGGTATATAATTTCACTGTATAATCGCTACACTTCTAAGGGAGGAGTGCAGTGCTATCTAAATCATCTGGTTCACTTGCAAACAGATTGGCTGTGCTGCCGTGTGAGTGGAGATCTCCGAGGAGAGGAACTCAATACACGCTGCTGGCAAACAAATGAAGATGCAGGGACAAGGCCATGTTTCTCAATCAGTGTAAGTCGTCTGTCACCACAATGGAGATAAGTCTAGTGCGAGACTCTCCACAGCGTCTCAGTGCCTCTTCTGTCTCCTCTCCTCCTTTACCAGAGTTACATTTGTACTACTGCCTCCCTCTGGCCGGTCTACACCCAGACACACTGTACTGTAGCTACACACACATCCAGCTACCACAACTTCTTCAAAACACACTGTCCATTTTACTGGTGTCGGTTGATCCTGTTTCATGTGTAATCTCTGAAAAAGCTGACTGTGTCATCAGTATTACTGCAGATATCCTGGCTTTCATCTTGTTGTGGTCTGAATAGTCAGCAGACAATCAGTACATTGTGTGTCTACGAGAGAGCAGAAGAGAGCGCGAGGATTAGCCCTGGGTAATCAGGAGATCTACTCTGTTCGAGGAAGAGCATCCTGCCCAGACTACCTGTGTGTGTGTGTGTGTGTGTGTGTGTGTGTGTGTGTGTGTGTGTGTGTGTGCGTGCGTGCGTGCGTGCGTGCGTGTGTGGGTGTGTGTGTGTGTGTGTGTGTGTGTGTGTGTGTGTGTAGGTGTGTGTGTGTAGATGTGCGGTGCTGCTAGCTCTCCGCTATCCGAGCTGTGAGACGGAGCCCCAGACTGCTGATGCTAGATTAGAGGTGAGGCGTCTAATCTAAGTGTAATCAGCTGGTGCATCTGATCCTCCGCTCCACACCACCTCCCTCAGCAGGCCACAAACACAAACTCATCTCACAGCACCCAGCCGGCCCGCCAGGGGAGGAAGTGACCTCATCTCACAGCACCCAGCCGGCCCGCCAGGGGAGGAAGTGACCTCATCTCACAGCACCCAGCCGGCCCGCCAGGGGAGGAAGTGACCATACGGATCACAGCACCCAGCCGGCCCGCCAGGGGAGGAAGTGACCATACGGATCACAGCACCCAGCCGGCCCGCCAGGGGAGGAAGTGACGACACAAACTCATCTCACAGCACCCAGCCGGCCCGCCAGGGGAGGAAGTGACCTCATCTCACAGCACCCAGCCGGCCCGCCAGGGGAGGAAGTGACCATACGGATCGGGTGTCCACGACGGAAGAAAAAAACCTAAACTACAATACGAAGAAAACTGCTTTTTTTTCTCCCTTTGCTGCCATCACTAACACTAAAAGAGAGAATTTAGAATACACCTTAGAAATTGTCAGAATATTCTTCTCATTTTCAAATAATTGATTAGTGAGTTTTTCTTATTCACAAAAAAATAAAGAAAGAAAGAAAGATTTTGTTTTGATAGAGGTTGACATTTAGTGATGGACAGCTGGCAAATTAGGGATACTTCAACGGGGGCTTTTCTGTGAGTAAAACTGACTATGATGATAAAACTGTGAGGGAAATGCAGAGGAAAACCACACCTGACTCCTTACTGAGAATTACAGCTTTGTGGTTCAAGAAAAGTGCTGCAGAGGGGCCACCCCTACAGTAATGGGGGAGGGAGACAGAAGGAGGGTGAGAGAGAGAAAGAGACACACAGAGTGTGAGAGAGAGGCTGCTGCCAGAGACAGTATATCTAAGTCCCTATAATGGCCTGAATGAGGCGAGGACATCACAGTCATCAGCACAATGATATAAGTATCCGTTTTCATCTAGAATACTTCACCTTCTTATGGCTCAATGATTAGTCCAGCCAGGTGGACTGAAGTGTGGTGGAAAGTAGAGGGGACAAAGATGGGGGGGGGGGAGCAAAAGGGAGTTGGCTGTGTCAGGAGAGGAGAGCAGAGGAGAGAGGAGGAGAGGAGGGGAGGAGGAGAGCAGAGTGGAGAGGAAGAGAGGAGGGGAGGAGGGGAGGAGGAGAGGAGGGGAGGAGGAGAGCAGAGGAGAGAGGAGGATAGGAGGGGAGGAGAGCAGAGGAGAGAGGAGGAGAGGAGGGGAGGAGGAGAGCAGAGTGGAGAGGAGGAGAGGAGGGGAGGAGGAGAGCAGAGTGGAGAGGAGTGGAGAGCAGAGGAGAGAGGAGGAGAGGAGTGGAGAGGAGGAGAGAGGAGTGGAGAGCAGAGGAGAGAGCAGGAGAGCAGAGGAGAGAGGAGGAGAGGAGGAGGATAGGAGGGGAGGAGAGCAGAGGAGAGGAGGGGAGGAGGAGAGCAGAGTGGAGAGGAGTGGAGAGCAGAGGAGAGAGGAGGAGAGGAGTGGAGAGGAGGAGGATAGGAGGGGAGGAGAGCAGAGGAGAGGAAAGGAGAGGTGAGGAGAGCAGATGAGAGAGGAGCGGAGGAGAGGTGAGGAGGTGAGGAGAGGTGAGGAGAGGTGAGGAGAGGAGAGGTGAGGAGAGGAGGAGAGGAGAGGAGGAGAGGTGGGGTGAAGGAAGAGAGGTGAGGAGAGGAGGAGAGGTGAGGAGAGGAGAGGTGAGGAGAGGAGGAGAGGAGAGGAGGACAGGTGGGGTGAAGGAAGAGAGGTGAGGAGAGGAGGAGAGGAGAGCAGATGAGAGAGGAGCGGAGAAGTGAGGAGGGGGGGAGAGGTGAGGAGGGGAGGAGAGGTGAGGAAAGGAGGAGAGGTGAGGAGAGGAGGAGAGAGGAGGAGAGGTGAGGAGAGGAGGAGAGGTGAGGAGAGGATGGGAGGAGAGGAGAGGAGGAAAGGAGAGGAGAGCAGAGTAGGAGAGGAGAGGTGCCTGCCAGTGAACAGCTGCCCCTGTAATTTATATTGATGAGCGGACTGGCATGGCAGGGAGCTTCCAGGAGTTTGATCACTCAGGCAGAGTGGGGAGGTAGTCAGAGACGCAGCCCATCCCTGTGGTCTGGGTCAGACTGGGAGGACCTCCTAAACACACGGGCACACACGCACGCACACGCACATACACACACACACACACACACACACACACACACACACACACATATATACACACACACACACACACACACACACACGCAAACACATATACACACACACACACACACACACACACACACACACATATACATATACACACACACACACACACACACACACACACACACACGCAAACGCACACACGCACGCAAACACATAAGCAAGACAACCTTGCTCATATTACAAGAAGCAGTGGTGGACTGGTTGGTATAGCGGGAAAAGCCGGTGTTTTCACTACGGAGATAGAAATAGATCTGACTAACATGCAGGGCTGAAGGATCTCTCTCATTATTACTTCACCAGCCATAATCACCATGTTCCTCTCACAAAGACCTCCCCCCACATCCTCCTCAGTGACCATTAACTGGCCCTCCAACGTCTCGTTGTGCACACAGCTTTGACCAGGCTCTACAGTCGCCTCCCGTCTGTGAGGCAAAGCAATCAGCTCCTTGTTAAGAGGGGCTTGACTTTGATTTCCTCACACGGAGGAGCACATTTGAATATTTCTCACCGAACATGAGCGTGTGTAGTCCAGTCTCTGCCCAGGGCTTTGAACCCAACACTCCTAAATCATGCTCTTTGATTTGAGCGCCCTGACGGTGGAGAGGTGCTTAGCGCCGCGCTAATTAAGATAGCGGGGCGCCGGATGCTGGGTCAAAGCAGTGCTCTTCTACCTTGAAGATATACGGACACGCACGCAGGCACGCACGGACGCACACACACACGCACGGACACACACGGACACACATGGACACACACACACACACACACACACACACACACACACACACACAATCAAACAAAGACAACAGCTCCTCCAGACAAGCAAATATCTTAATACACAATGGCTGCTGCTGTTTTAGCCGGGGTTGTTTGAGGCAGGTAGGCCTGTCTTGTAGTAGATCATCCTCCTTTGCCCTGCTGTGTGTCTGTTTTACAAGGCGAGATGCAGCCTCTCATTATCTGAAACACTCTGACCGCGTGTACACAAAAGCCCTCTGGCCTTCCCTCTCCACAAGTTTTCATCAGAGTGATCAGAGCAAAAGGATAACCTTCAGGGCTGGCTTCCTCCATCCACACAGCGGGGTGGGAACACTGCAGTACACTAACATGAAGGCATTTTAGATGCCATTTCGATTGCACTTCACGTGTCGAAAAAAAAACCCCAGTACAAATCTCTTGGAAATCATTGATTTCTACAGGTAAGACTGTGTTCATCAATTGTTCATGAGCAGATGTGAATTGAAAAGAGGCAGTGGTGGTTAGGCAGGCAAAGCCGCTCGCTGTTGTTGGATTCGACAAAGAGGCCCTGCATCTCACATGAGAGACATGTGTCACACACGACTGTGTCTGTACTGTACCTTTCAGTTTCTCTGATAGGATCTGTGAGGATAGGATCTGTGTGTCTGTACCTCAATTCAGTTTCTCTGATAGGATCTGTGAGGATAGGATCTGTGTGTCTGTACCTCAATTCAGTTTATCTGATAGGATCTGCGAGGATAGGATCTGTGTGTCTGTACCTCAATTCAGTTTCTCTGATAGGATCTGTGAGGATAGGATCTGTGTGTCTGTACCTCAATTCAGTTTCTCTGATAGGATCTGTGAGGATAGGATCTGTGTGTCTGTACCTCAATTCAGTTTCTCTGATAGGATCTGTGAGGATAGGATCTGTGTGTCTGTACCTCAATTCAGTTTCTCTGATAGGATCTGTGAGGATAGGATCTGTGTGTCTGTACCTCAATTCAGTTTATCTGATAGGATCTGTGAGGATAGGATCTGTGTGTCTGTACCTCAATTCAGTTTCTCTGATAGGATCTGTGAGGATAGGATCTGTGTGTCTGTACCCTTCAGTTTCTCTGATAGGATCTGTGAGGATAGGGTCTGTGTGTCTGTACCCTTCAGTTTCTCTGATAGGATCTGTGAGGATAGGATCTGTGTGTCTGTACCTCAATTCAGTTTCTCTGATAGGATCTGTGAGGATAGGATCTGTGTGTCTGTACCTCAATTCAGTTTCTCTGATAGGATCTGTGAGGATAGGATCTGTGTGTCTGTACCCTTCAGTTTCTCTGATAGGATCTGTGCTTGAAGAATACACATTGCTGCTAGTTAAGTTAAGTCACAAAGCCTCAAAGGTTACAAACCACACAACACCACATCCTTGTTTTTCAGCTGCAAGGCCTTGCAGAGAACAAAGGTCTGCTTCAGCACATCGGCTGCTTTAACACTGCATGATTATCGAGCAGTCATAAGACAGTATAGCATTTTAATTTCATCTCTGGGGTTATCATCATATTCTCTCCAGGATGGAGATGGAGAAATAGTGAAAGGGGATGGCAAAGATCTTATTAGAGGCATTAGTTTATCACACCAGTGTATAGCCACTGATGAAATAGATCAAGGTTAATATGAACAGCAAAAATTAATATTTTTATGATATTGTATATAATACAAAAACAGTAGTTTTAGAAAATCTTTTCCACATTAATTCTCTATATACTGTATAATGTGTGTAGAATGTGACGTTTTGACATCCTGCAAAACTGCAGTGGAACAAAAACAAGAACAGCATTACAGTATAACAAAGTATTTGTACTCACAGGTATGCGTCTTCTTTGTTACTGAGATACCTGCAAAGAGAAAATAGAAAAACGTAAAAAAAACGTACAAAAACAACAACTGTAAAATGCCCACACAATCCTCATCGACATGCTTCACTCGAACTGTGATGGTAATGATGGCAATGAAGAAGACGAGCCTGTGGTGCAGCAGACTGTCCAAGGTCAGTGAGGTGATGGTCCTGGGGGCAGTTAAGTTGGGATGGAGGAGGTGTCCCACCCTACAGCCATGCTACAGCAGAGCAAACATGGCCACATCAACATCCATAATAAAAAGGTGGTTGAAACAACATCCTCGGTGGCCAGCAGCTAATGAAAATTCATATGAAAACAAACAACATTTGGAATGCTATAATATGTGTTGAGGAACCCGGAGTGACTGGGCCCTGAGCACATGATTAAGCCTGTTCCCCAGAGCGGGAGACGGGCTTTGAACCTCAGTGTGACTCAGACCTGTGCCTTGGCTGAGGAGGGCTTTGACCTCAGTGTGACTCAGACCTGTGCCTTGGCTGAGGAGGGCTTTGACCTCAGTGTGACTCAGACCTGTGCCTTGGCTGAGGAGGGCTTTGACCTCAGTGTGACTCAGACCTGTGCCTTGGCTGAGGAGGGCTTTGACCTCAGTGTGACTCAGACCTGTGCCTTGGCTGAGGAGGGCTGAGTTGGAGTCGGAGTCGCCCCCTCCCCTCCCCTCCTCGTCCCTTCGGGGTGTCCACTCATGGAATGAGCCACTCCGCTTGTTGCTCTGGCTCTCCTGTCTGCAGCGTTGCTCTAATGCCCCAGGAGGAGCCCGACGCGGACGAGCGCACAGCCAGCCGGCGGTCCCAGCGCCGCCCCCCCCCCCCCGGACGCTCATGCTTTGCGGGGCGAGAGCACACTAATAGATCCCACTTGTCATGCGGAAGCAACGGCTAATTTTTCTACAGCAGCGTGCGTTTGAAACTCGGGGGACGGCGAGCTGACATGATTCAATAACTCGCCGTGAGAAAAGGCGTCTGGCCGCAGATAACAAGGTTTCAGACACGTTTGAGGCGAAAATGAGTCAAAGTGCAACGAGGGGGAAAACAAATAAGCCCTTCAGTCTCCTATAGACACACACACGCACACGCACACACACACACACACACACACAAACACACAGGCACGCACGCACGCACACACCTACACATATCTGGTATCAACTCCATTGAGCAGAAAGAGGGGAAACAGTCACCTAGGGGCCAGCAGGCTGTGATGGAGCTCTAGCATTGTTCCAGTGCTCAGGGCCAAAAACATCCGTTCTGTCCAACCGCGACATTACGACATCACGCACGGAGGGAAAACAAGCGCTAATCCAGTCTTAATTCCACACCTCAATCAAACGACAGAGGAGTCCGCGCTAGGCTAGCCGATGGCCCATTACGAGGAGTGGTGGCGTCAAGGTGCTGCCACAGTAAGCAGTGGTAAATGGCTGAATGAAGCAGTAAAACTAGCTCTTTGTTTTGATGGCTTAAGACCACTGCTAAGAGCATGTGTAGGGAACAGAGCTGGTCTGCTCACTGGAAACTCTATCAGAAAGACATGGCAAACAGGCAGCTTTTTCCTGGCCTCTAGTCAAACCTTACGGATACCATTGCGCACACACATAAAACAGGCGTGCTGAGAGTGTTTAGAAGAGGTCTGGTTACAGTTAGACCAGGCTTTCTCACACATGATTTAATCTAAAGGTACTTCATGTCATATAAAACAGATTACTTTGCGTACTGAAGGTAGGAAAACTGACTGGAAATTACTAATTGCAGCGTGTCTGTGTATGGACCAGAAGTGCTGACGTTCTTGTGCCTGAACAGTCAACAGTAGTACAGTAGTATGTCTGCGCCTGACCAAAAGAGAGAGATCTGAAAGATGTCAACAACCATGTGGCTGTGCAAAATGTTCACAGAGGAAGTGAGAGAAACCCAAGGTGTGTGTGTGTGTGTGTGTGTGTGTGTGTCTCTGTGTGTGTGTGTGTGTGTGTGTGTGTGTGTGTGTGTGTGTGTGTGTGAGTGTGTGTGTGTGTGTGTGTGTGTGTGTGTGTGAGAGAGAGTGTGTGTGCCACACCAACTCTTGTACTGTATATCTCCCGCCTTACAAATCCCAAACACTTACTTCGTCAATGTCACGGCGTGTGATAAGAAAAGTATCGACACAAATGTGTTCAGTAGATAAGGAGAGCATTACGTTCCTTTATTGCAGACGCTCAGTGAGAGAAACCGCCTGTTGCTATGCAGGGTAGAGGTAGAGAGGAAGCAGGAGGGGGAGATAGAGGAGCCCACTTCCTCCTCTGCGTGTCATTCAGGGCCCTCTGGTTGGAGGTGGCAAGGAGGAGAAGGGGCCGTGAAGCCAGCGAATGAGTCAGGCAGTGAGAAGGAAAAGGACTTCGCTCTGGGCACTGACATTGGCAACGCCTGCCAGCTCATGTCTGCTCCATTGGATGGTGGGTTCAGAGGTCAGTTTGGAGGTGAAGCCGTCCTTGGCTGACAAACAAGCTGGTATAAACATGCCTTTCAGCTTGAGGATCCTCTACAAATCTTCTATACAACCTATATGTATATCTTTGTGGGCATTATCTACGTGAAATTCAACAGAATTAAAAGGCAGACTTCGACTTGCTGCTTTCTGCATTCTCCTCGCAACTCGACGCCGTTTGTCACAATAGAAGGAGGGACGGTTGTCACCGCGCCGTCTTTGATCAGTCCGATCTCCCCCTTACATCGGTAAACAATCCGGCGCGTGCTGCTCTGCAGCAGCAGCCTCTTCTTCTCTTGAGACTTCGCCCATGCTACAGAGGAAGAGAGTGGCACTGTGCAGACGGCTGGAGGTTAACCTCCGCCACATCTATCTGTGTGTGTGTGTGGGGGGGGGGGGCACACATCCTGTAAACATGCCACTTAGACAGGAGGAGAGTGAGGCTGGGGCTTGGCAGCCGGAGTGCCGCGGAGCGCCCCGCGCCCGTCGCAGGCGGCGGCGGCGGCTCAAAGTGACAGCGCTGTAATGGAGTCTGAGGCGCGCGGCAGGCTGTACGTCATAATTCCAGGTTCCTTACCGCCTGACAGCGAATGATTATCATGGATGGTTATTGTCACCCTGCCTCCCTGGGAGACGAGGCGCGCTCTGGGGTGGTTGCACCGTGACATTCAAAGTTACAGTCTCCTTCATATAATGGAGCTGTCCTCTCAGCGCGCTAATGGGAGCGATCCATTTAACCTGTGCCAGAAACACACAGACGAGGAAGTTCCTAATGCGAGGCCGCTCCCGTGGGGACGTCACACTCTCCCCCTGGCTGCTCCCTTCCTGCTGCTTGATTCATTGACTGGCGCTCCTCACTTATCCTCATTCACTGTTCAGTCTGGGGAGACAGCGAGAGGGCCGCTTCCTGCACGTCCTGCACCACACGCCCGCCGCAAAACACAAGGACACAACACGCCCGGCTGCAAAGAGGAACCGGTCAGTGGCCCAGTGAGGGAACCAGTCAGTGCCCAGTGAGGGAACCAGTCAGTCAGTGCCCAGTGAGGGAACCAGTCAGTGCCCAGTGAGGGAACCAGTCAGTCAGTGCCCAGTGAGGGAACCAGTCAGTGCCCAGTGAGGGAACCAGTCATAGGGCCTTCACACCGGTAGGGCTCCATGCCGGTTCCGGTTCCAGAACCCAAATTTGAACCGGCCGGCGCGTTCAGACCGAAAAAATAATTGGTTCGGAACCTGAAAAGTTGGTTCTCAGCAGAACCAAAAAATAGTTGTTTTTTCCTTGGGAACCGTGACATCATCAGTGGGCGTGTCTCATTCTAGGCTGTGAAAACGAGCAGGAAGGAGAAGAAGGCAGTGACAACATGGAGAAAAATAATTTGCAGTGGTCTGCTGAGGAAACCAAATGTTTAGTGGCGATTTGGGCATCTACCGAATCTCAATAAAAGCTAGAAAGCAGTACAAGAAAGAGCAAGTCGTATGCCGAACTTGCGGAAGAGATGACCAAGGCTGGGTTCACTCGAACGCCAGACCAAATAATTAATAAACTTAAAAAACTGAAGAAGGACTACCGAATAATGTCCTCCCACTTTGGTTCCGCTTAAACTGGCGTGAACGCGGGCTGGTTCGCCAGAAAGCACCAAGGTTCTGAGACTCCAGAACGGAGCCAGAGCCAGAACCAGAACCGTGTCTGTCTGAAAGCGGTATGATCAGTGCCCAGTGAGGGAACCAGTCAGTGCCCAGTGAGGCACTGGTTAGACACCTACTGGAAACACGGGTCATTATCATAGGCCTTGGAATGCGAGTAGTATATACATGTACATGTACACACGGCACGCTTCTGCCTTTACAAAGGCCTCTCCGAGAGAAAAATACCAGGCACTAATGTGGAAGTTAGGGGTATTACCCTGCACTTAATGATGGCGGTTGTGTAGTACTGTTAATTTGAGACTACTCCTGCGGTTGCTGGTTAATGACGGACGGTAGCTAAGCCGTGGTCGTCTTAAAGAACGACAGATGTAGCCACATATACAGTAGCGCATAACCCTGCCCCATACTGACGCACCGTTGCGACATTACCGAGAGGAAATAACGAGAAACTTCTAATTTTGTCGTCTTCTTATAACCACTAGAAAGCTCAAGAAAGAGTTTGGCAAGCGATTGCTTAGGGAGCAGACTTTTTTTTCGTTATATATAACATGTGCTACTCTATATTTAAGAAAACTGTAATAATTCAGGATAGATGCAAGATAGGGTGACTTATCAGATAATGTGGTCCGAATAAGCAATTCATAGATTTAAAAAAAAGGGAAGGAAGGGGGAAAAGAGGAATAAACAACTCTTAAAATACAGTAGTGGCTCACCGACAGAGACAGTGAACAACACAGGAAGTGTACAAAGGCGTAACGTGTGGCTGCTCTCGCATTGACGCTGCTCATCTCATCAAAAGTCATAAAAGAAGATAGATGAGCTGAATCGGGGGGACCTCTGTGTGCTGTTCTAACTTTGGCAGTTCTTTGTGAAGGCCACATTTCATACACACACAAAGTCATTTCAACAATCCTCCCCTTTGCAGTGCCAGTGACACACTTAAGCCTTATTAGCTATTATACTGCTAGAAACTATACATGCACAAATTTAATGATAAAAAAAAAAAGGCACAATGATTCTAATCAGCTGCCCCCTACTAATACACTAAAACACTTAATCCATGGAGAGGCCAACTCTCCGGAGAGGCTCGAGAGGAAAAATGACTTCTCTGTCTCCAGGCGCTGTTATATTTCTGGTCATTTCTAATTGGTTTTAACTAAAAGCAACCACTCCGAGACTCCACAGGTTACTCCAATGCATCGCTATGGAATTGTCTGCAAATAGAAGATATACATCCAAATTAGTTTTAGAGGACACCACAGTTGTCTTTCAGAAGATGAAAGGAGAAAGGAGGGAGGGGAGGTGGGGGGGATACAAGCACACACGCCTTAGTAAAAAAAAAAAGGCAGTTGTAAGATCCCAGTGGGGGAGGAGTGGTGTTATCGTGGGGTGACCCTGTGGTCATA
The DNA here is from genome assembly GCF_964638095.1 of Poromitra crassiceps. Lineage (NCBI taxonomy): Eukaryota > Metazoa > Chordata > Actinopteri > Beryciformes > Melamphaidae > Poromitra > Poromitra crassiceps. The sequence goes on from NC_139636.1 coordinate 25,589,243, forward strand.
GGTGCCCTTGTTGACTGAGATGCCGTGTCATACGCCCCTCGCCTGCCTACAAATGTCTCCCGGGCTCGTGCGCGGCGTCTCTCCCTCGGTGCGGTTCTGCTTTGCTGCGCGCCCAGTCTCCAGGTGAGTCCTCTCCTCCTCGCTCGCTGCTGTTTGGTGGCTCGTGAATTATACATGGCAGCAGAGGAATTGACGTGGCCCAGGAGGCCACGGGAACAGCCGGCATGGCTGGGAGGCAGACTGACGACTCTGACGGAATTTTAATTGTACCGCAGGGAACGCCCGCGATAAGCGCTATTGTTATTGGTAAGACGCCGCCGCTGCACAGGTTCACTTAGCGGAGTCCTTAAAAGAAACCACATGCTCCCCAAAAAAATGACGCTGTTGTTACACAACAACATCCGGGGGTCCAACATGGCACCCGGCGCCCGCCTTGTTTAGAGGCTATTGTGAGGAGAACGCTTCATATCATTACTGTCGTACTAATATTTACCATTGCGCCCTCTCTGAAAACGACTGTTAATACAGTGCAGCACAGTGTTTATTTGCAACACACTCAGAGGACCAATGAAAGTGATGTGGCGGAGGCAGGGTCCAAAGTTAACACCCGCCCAGCGCCAAATGCGGGTAAAATTCTGGGTTTAAAAAAACATGAGGTCACCCGCCAGCTGGCCGCTAAATAATTTGGAATCACAGCGTAGTTTTTTATGTGCTAGACCAGCTGAGACTAATGTGACCCTCGCTGATCATCGCCAATAGTGTGGACCGTGCAAAACATATCTTTCATGTCGGTTGCCATTTGTTCTGTCATTGTTGTCAGAGTGCCTTCACAGCAGAGGACGATGACACAAATAAGCATTTCACTTTATTTTTTATTCAAAATATTTTTGTCTGGCAAATTTTCTCAGGTTACCTGCCATTGGCAGATGAGCCAAAAAAGGCTTAATTTTGGACCCTGAGAGGAGGAAAAAGAGTCAAGGAAGGAAAACGTCGAAAAACTAAATAATGAAAAAGCTTTCCATCACACAAACACAGACATTCCAGTGTTTGGGGGGGGTGTGACTGGGTGCTGCGCTGCAGGTGAAAAGACAACATGCATAGGGTTTGTGTGCTGCTCTGATGTTCTCCACTGTGATCCTGGCTCTCCAGCTGGACTGTAGGCTAACTCTCCTCTGAGTGGTGGCTGCTCCCTGGGGGTCCGGCGGCTGCAGGAAGGCCCCTGGGCACTGGTCAAAGTGAGGCCAGGGGCACAGGCATGCCTCTGTGTGTGTGTGTGTACTCTCTGAGCAGCCGCTTCCCAGCCCACCGCTAATCTCCCCGTGATCCAGCTTCAACCACACATGAAACCCTATAGCCTTCCAGTCCGCACCATAAATAAAGACTAACCACATTCGACGGACCGGACCACCCTGGCTCCCTTCACTCTTATTTAGCTACACTGTGAACTGTACCGGCCGGTCACTGCCTGGGGGTGTTTACACGCTTACATATAAAGACTCCGGTTTGGACAGCATGGAGTTTTGTAATGGATATTTAATCACAAACACTATGTTTATTCATGTATTCCATAAGGTGTAATTATATACATTATAAACCAATGCAATAATGATCATTTTCATCTGGGCCTATTTGTATTTATTGGTTCATGTTTATAAAGCGCACACAGGGAAATTCCCCTTAGCGTTTCCTATTTAACAGTACATTGCCGAGGTTAGAGGTTGCTCTGTCTCTCTAGCAGACAACAATGACGCTCCCTAAGGACAACACGTCTGAAATTCACATTCACATTACAATAAATTACCTGAGCCCCACACAGGTGCAAATCTAAAGGGGAGAATACAATTACCTACAGTTCCTGGGGCATACGTTCCAGCTATGCACATTTTACACTAATAGGTTGTAAGAGTTATACAATCGGCCAATAGAGATATGCCCCCCTAGGGCTAACCCATTCAGAAGGCCTTAAAATATTCAGGATAAGCTGCGTACTACAGTTAAGTAAAGACAACGAGGATCTCAGATCTATTACTTTTGTCTTCTTCTGTGGCTGTGCATAGTGTGCAAAGGAGGATTCGCAGGGCAAGCATCTGCGTCAGGAAACCACAATGTCAGACTGCTTTTGCCAAAGGTACACCAGATGAACTGTCACTGCACATTTGCTCATTCAACTGCCTGATATGCAATGCATCTCATCTCCTCTCATCTCATCTCTCAATGCACCTCACAACCAGAACAGCAATAGTAGAAGACCGGATTGGTATAGTAGAATTGATGTGTGCTCTGATAGCTAGTGACAATTTGTTAGCAGAGCTGTCCAGGTTTGTCAATAGATTGCGCTCACAAGACTGCGTGTATAATCACCTGGGGGGGCGTATTGAGCTTTGATGACAAACTAATGTCAGCTAATATCAGCTGTATAAAGGCTGACTGTATATTAGGGCTGTCACTTTTCATTCGAAATTCGAATGCAACTTCGAATGTGGGGGAAGGGGTTCGTTTTCGAAATGTAATTTGAATATTCGAATATTTATTTTTATTTTTATTATTAATTTTTTTTTTTTTTTTTTTTTTTTTTTTATTAACCAAAATTAACCAACTGCTGCTTGCTGGTAATGTTAATCCCATGTCAGAAAAAGTCTCCAGATTTGTCGCGTTAGTCTCTTCTGAGAAAGATTGTCTCCAGGGTCTGAAAAGTTGTCTCGAGTTGGATGCAGCCAAGTTTGTGAGGCAGTGTTGTGACTGTGAGCGTCCAAGCTAACACGTCGGGCTGATGCCCGGTGGGCTGCAGTGGGTTGCACCAGCTGTGCGTAAGTTGAAACGTAAGCTAGTTTGAACGTAAAGTCTCACTAAGTCCGAGTTTACGCACTACTAAAAATATTTGGGTTGCACCAAGTGAAATAGTTACAACGTAGGCATAAGTTAGAACTTAAAATTTACACCTACGTCTTACTAGGTGTAAAGTCCTCCGTAAAATAGCAGTTGGCACGGATTGCAACTTGGCACCGTGGCGCATCATTGTTTTGCGTCCGCAACGCGCTCTCCGTGATAAATTACACCCTTTGATATTTATGACTCACGCTTTTGTTTCCCACAAGCTGCAGCACTGCATACAAATTAAAATAACCGCAACAATTTAGTGAGGCAGGATGGTGGTATAGCCTACAATACTGATGAAGAGCTCACAGATAAACGTTAACAGTAATATGAACCTAAACGAACGTTACTCAATAACGTTCTCATTTGATTAGTGTTGATGAAATATGAAAGCACTAATTTGCGGTGGGCAACATGTCCTGTTTTCACTCCACTTAAACAACCGTAAATAAACACCGTTTCCACCGTGCTTTTCACTGATTGGTCACAGATACTGTACACGTCATTGTCTGCGACACTATTTTGGTTAGTATGGACTTTAGGGTCTACTAGTTAAGATGTACCTTACGTCTCCGTGGTGCAACCAAACAAAGACACAACTTTAGTGTCAAACTAACTAGTTTGAACGTAGCAGTTAGTGTGGACTTTACACCCTAACTTAAGACAGAACTTACGTTCAGCTGGTGCAAGAGGCTGCTGGACTGAAAAAAAAAAAAAAAAAAAAAAAAAATTTTTTTTTTTTTTTTAATTAATCAAAAAACTTCGAATATATTCGAACGAATATTGGGCAATTAAAGTTCGTTCGAATTTTATTTTGGGGAAAAAGTGACAGCCCTACTGTATATATTGAAACCCTTTCATTAATACCTTCACTCACTCAGTCTCAATTCTAATCCAACAAAGTACAGTACAGCAGACACTTGTCTAATGAACAGGGGTCTATGGGGAAGAATCACTTTGTGTGTGTGTGTGTGTGTGTGTGTGTGTGTGTGTGTGTGTGTGTGTGTGTGTGTGTGTGTGTGTGCGTGCGTGTGTGTGTGTGCGTGCGTGCGTGTGTGTGCGTGTGTGTGTGTGTGCGTATGTGTGTGTGCGTGTGTGCGCGCACATGCGTGTGTGTGTGTGTGTAGGAAGCCGAGGTCCCACAACAGTGGACTCGTGGCTCTGCTGATAAGGACTTGTCTGTAATTGCTCAGAAGGGAGGGAGCAGAGCCCCATTAGGTCTGGTCTTAGCACTTGCCAATAAGCCAAACTGGCCCTCAGAAGCCTCCCATGTAATGAAAACTTCCTCTGAGATGAATTACATGTCTGTCAATCCACTAATTAATATCATGGATTGGTCTTTTTGGCTCCTCCGCCGTGGCGAAAGGAGAGAGCGATTGAGGGTTTTTGAGCACCGGAGGACACAGAGGAAGCGAAAAACACGGGCAAAACTATTGTAGCAAGTTCGCCGCTCCCCGTGTGTGATTCACTGCAGTCACGGCCGCCACTTAGTGCAGCATCTATTTTTCATGTATTTCATAATTAAAACCTGCGAGTTCTCTGAGCCCTCCGTGCTCCACGCAGATCAAAGGTAGTCCTATTAGCAGGCAGTTCATCAGTGCAGCCACTCTTCCATTCGCACGCTTAAAGCACAAATACCCTGTAATTACACACGCGTGTGTGTGTGATAACGGGACAGCCAGGGCGCTGGACTATGATTAATAGAACACAGATCACAGTTTCTCCCCCTCTGTTTTTCAAAGCTAACAACACAACAGAGGACTTTACACAGCAGGATCATCCACGCGCCGCAGATAAGAGAGGTTGATGAAAGACTGAATACATATTTCACGCATGGACTCCGTGGCGTGGTGCAGGTGGACTCTCTCTGTGCGATCGTCAGTGTGTTGCCGCGTGCGTCCCTGCCTGCTGCCGTCTCTATGTAAATGTAATTGGAGGATAACACAGACATGATGCCGGGATAGAGGGAAAACAAAGCTAGTCGTCGCACGGTGTAATCAACGGAGTGAGCGCTGTTGCCTTATTTATTTGTCCCGTTGACGCCTGGGTAACTCTAAGCCACGGCCCAGGACAGGACAGGACAGGACAGGCTGTCTTGTCTGGACGCCACTCTTTCCACCAACACCACAACTAACTAAGCTGAGCAACACCCGAACCCTACAGTCTCTGTTCTCCATTTTGGGAACAATCACAAAGCAGTGCTACAAATAAAGCATGTTTGGTTACACGGACAGGGATTTAAGCCTAGTCCTCCTAGACTAAAAACTAAATTCAATGAAGACATCCATTGAAAAAAGTCCTTAGTCTAAAAGTCTACGACTATCTCTGTCTGTGAACCCAGCCTGGCTTAGAGAATACAGATTTTTTTTTTTTTAATATAATAATAATGGCCTTTAAATAGTATATGCACAATTATATCTATCACATCTAAATATTCTGCCTACTGTATCAGCTTGCTATACGAAGCGTCCTGCTGTTGTGATTATTCTTATGCTATTGCATAACAATGTCAGAGGAAGGAAGAACTTGTGGTGAAGTCATATGAAACAGGAACTATAATTAGTTTTTCCATGTGTTTATTCATAGCCATGGTCGTTTAGTTGTTTATGCGTTCTAAATCAAAGTGCTGCACTCTGGAGCCAAGTGAACAGTAGGGCACAGACTGCTGGGCCTGCTCTCGGCTCACGAGGTCAGTTACAGTTCACGCTCCTACAAACAACTGGGCAAGCTACAGCAGCCAGGGATGTTGTTTCATCCAGGAGGAAGACGACAATCCCAATATACATCATGCAAACTGAGCGTTTTGTCCAGAAGGCGCAGCAAGATATGACAGATATGACATCCACCAGCCAAGGCAGGTTACAGAGAGGACAGGCAGAGGGCAGGGATTTGGCACCTTTACACACGATAATATCCAGTCAGCTTCAGCGATTACAATGCTGCTCGACAACAAGAGCAGTTCAATGTACTAACCTTCCCCATGGTTTTCAACAAGTCTTTCTGGACCACTGGCCAATACGAGGGATCGGTGCTGGTAAACAAACAGCTTACTGTTATAATGGGCCCCTATGGAGCCATGCCTTGAGTGTCTCGCGGTAGCAGGCTGTGCTTTTTTACTAAATTCACTTCATTGCGAAGTGCAAAGTGCAAACTGCGACAGTTCACACAAGTTTAACACAACATTATGCATCAGACCCTTGAACTACTTCTGCTCTCACTCCAAATGTCAATGTATAGTTTTTGAGATATTAACGTTTGTTTGGTACAACTCATGCTAGTTAACTGCTGCTGCAGTTCCGCATTTCCGGATGGTCGTGATGTCACACTGATTCGTCCTATAGAATATCAGTTACTGTTTCTATCATCTATATTACAACTTGGGATGATATATTGAAATTCAGCATTATAGCAAATACAAAAATGTTGGGGGGCAGAAAAATTAATATTAATGACATTAGCTAAATTTTATTCTGTTGTAGTAATGACAAATGAGCTCTCCATCGAAATTATATTTTTTGTACTTTGTATTGCTAGAAAGATTTGCTGTTGAAAAATAAATATAATTCTGCACAGTCATACTTTTAACTTTTATTCATGACATATTGTTGCATCGAATCATGATCCCCATATCGTAAATCAAATAAGCATGGCCCAATCCTAATCACGAACCTTCTTATGTTATAATGTAGGGCAGGTATTGGCAAGGACCTCACGATCCAATACGATACATATCAAGATACATGGGTCACAATACGATTGTATCACGATACATTGCGATACAATACTGCGATAAATTGCAATACTCCAAAATAAAAAAAATACGACTCGCTGTGTACCACCCAGGTAGTGTAATAATAATGTACATCACTTTATACAGAGAAATTAGTGGACAAATTGAGTCAAAACTACTGAGTGTTGAGTGTTTTACTGAATGCACTGAAATAAAAAGTATTCTTATTGTGTCACTGAACACACGGCTGTGCAAAATATCGACATGGCGATATAGCACGATATTCTTCTGAAATATCGATACAGTACTGCGGGGAAAAAATCATGATATATTGCTGTATCGATTTGATTGCACAGCCTTATTATAATGTGAGCCAGGTTAACTGGGTGGTACAGGCAGCCAGACGGATCATACAGAATGTATAGGCTACTCTCAAATGGACTCATTGACATCACAGACATGGCCACCCCACGTACAGACAGGTACCTACTCACTGTGAATGCACTCAGGGCGATGCTCAGGGCACGAGGGGGCTCTGAGGTGGAGGCCTAGGCCACGTCTGTAGCTCCAGCCACATACGTTCTCAGCAGCATGCGAAAACTAGCAGCCATGGCCAGCAGTAATAATTAATAGCATAGTCTATAAGCATTCCATTAGGTGCAAGCAGCTGTCATAAACATCTTAATTAATTTACAAAGCAAGCAACTAGGGAATTATGGCGACGTTAAAATCTGCTTCCCTCTGCCGCTCCACAGCGCTCGAACAGATCGGGCCTTTAAATTTTTAAACATCCCTTTCATGTTCTCTAGAGCACTCAGAAGCCTTTGAACAGTCAGCTTGTTAGGAGATGCACCTAGCAGCCCCACTACCTACGGGTCGTCTTGCTATTCTTTTCATACGGTGACAAGAGGTTTCAGCTTTCTGTTTGCTGCTCTAGCTTGACTCAAGGAATCTCTCTCTTCCTGTGTGTGTGTGTGTGTGTGTGTGTGTGTCCTCCGTCACGATTTCCTTGTCATCGTGTCATCGCTGATGATTCCCCCTGTTTTTTTCTGTCCAATACTCCATCCTCCTTATGAGCACTCCATCTGTCTCTCTCAGTTTGGCTATCTACTGTATACATAATTTACAGTACTGTATAATATGTGACAGGGTTTTGATAAACAAGTATAGGCCAAGGTTTTTTTTTTTTCTTTTTCTTTTTTTTTTTTACAGATTATGAAAGTACACATTTTAAACTCTCAAATAATGTGTAATACATTGAAATCTGAAAATAGTTGAAGAAGATATTATGCTTATTTGAATGTCAATACTCCAACATTCAGAGAAAAACGCCCTGAGGTATACAAGCTTGGTTTGCCCTGAACAAGCTTAGTTTGCTAACAAATGATAAGTACTTACACGCAGTGATCCTGAGTGAGTTTGTTTTATTTGAGTGGGTTCTTCAACATCTAAACTTGCATACTACTGGCGAGCGGACAACGACGACGACACAAAACGTTTTATCTTGATTTGTGCGATTTCACGGTTGCTTAGTTGTTACTCCTTTCACCAGGCTGGGTCACCCATTTGGACTAGAATTGTCCTTTGTCATTTGTTTTGTTGTTTTTGTTGTTTTTTTACAGTGAATCCATTCATCAGATCAACAACGACATGCAATTTTGATTGATTAAAACAACGTTCCTTGAGCCACTGTCAGAGATTTTATCAGAGTATCACCAAGTGTATACAAGTCAATAGTAGACCAATAGTAGACACCTGCCACTGTGTGCTTTATGTAAGAGGGGCATCCTCCTGAGGATATGGATGGTGCTGTGGAGGGACAGCGGTGCCGCCCCTCCACTGTCCTGCAGGTAATGTGGACAGTGCAGTGCTAAGCGGAGGGTCACAGTGGTGTGGTAATGCACTGTCCTGCAGGTAATGTGGACAGTCCAGTGCCAAGCGGAGGGTCACAGTGGTGTGGTAATGCACTGTACTGCAGGTAATGTGGACAGTGCAGTGCCAAGCAGAGGCTCACAGTGGTGTGGTAATGCACTGTACTGCAGGTGATGTGGACAGTGCAGTGCTAAGCGGAGGCTCACAGTGGTGTGGTAATGCACTGTACTGCAGGTAATGTGGACAGTGC
>NC_139636.1:25602968-25625648 GCF_964638095.1 Poromitra crassiceps
ACAAATAATCTAATGCTAAGATCTGTAAATCCATTTGTGCTTATTTGGCTGCAAATGCAAAACTAAATCTTACTACTTGTATGTGCTCCAAAGTAAATACTGTCACAGTGCACAGCAAACAATGCATGTTTGCCCATTTACACATTCTTCATCTCCTAGGGTGAAGTCAGTGATGAGGAACAGCATGGCGATGTTGTCAGTAGACACACTCTAACATACACAAAATCACCGCTTTCATGTTGTACTTTTTGGAGTTCACTGGCACCACAACACCGTGCGCTGACAATGTTTTTTTTGTGTGCCACCTCACAGTGGTGGTGTGTCAGCACATTGAAACGGTGTTGAGAAACATCGCCTTTTAACTGAGAAGAAGAAACATCTCTTGGAGGGGGGAAAGAAAAACTGAATGGGATGCAATTCTCCCGAGTGTATCCCCTCATGTCTTCTCCACTGTGTTTCTTTTTCTTTTGGCAGGCCGGGTGAAACACAAAGCGCTAGCACACCAACTCCCTCTCTACCTGAACACAAAGGGAAAACATCTATAGCATGGAGTTTGGGCTTCGGAGACTAATGGGAGAATGCACATCACCACAGGGGAGACGGGGGTTAGGCTCCCCATTGGCTTGAATCCTGTTGATGCAAGCTTTACAGACTCAAGTGTTTTCGGTGAGTTGCTTCACTACTTTACGAGCCATTTAGAAAGGAGGTGCCAGGGAGAAGCAGTGGAGGCTTCTGGAAGCATTTCGGGAACAGGCAGCGAACGGGAGAGGTGGAAAGTCGATGTGGTCATTACTTGACACTTGCTTTCATCATTCCAGAGACTACCTCACACATACTTTCATCCTCAGACTCTTTTGCAGCACTGAGCTGAGTGAGTGAGCCTAAGCCACTTGGACACTCGAACCCGTCTCGGGTTGAAAATGACAGAGCGGTTTCACTCCTCGCCTTCCTTTCCAACACACTTGAGCGTACGGTCTTTAATCGAGTTTCCGAACGCCTTTCTGAGAACAACCCGTACGGTCCTCACCAGAACTGGCTTCAAACGCCGACACTACTCTACTGAGACTGCGCTCTTGTCTGTAGTGGAAACATTGCGATCAGCTAGAACCGCCGGTCAGGTCAGTCCTCTGTTGTAACGTTGCGAGACCTATCGGCTGCCTTTGGCATGGTTAACCACCGCATCCTCTAAACACTCGCTGAGCTCGGCTCCTCGGGATCTGCTCTCTGCTGGTTTGAGTCCTACAGTACCTGTGTCTTGGAGAGAGGAAGGGTCTAAATCCCACTTCTTGTCCACAAGGGTACAAGGGTCAGTGCTTGGACCCCTTCTCTTTTCAATACACACCACCTCACTTGGTGCAGTCAACAGCTCACATGGCATCTCATAGAATTCATGCTGACGATACTCAGCTCCTCCTGTCGCTCCCGCCAGACGACCACACAGTCTCAGGCAGGGAGAGCCCATGTCACTCCACTGTTCAGATCCCTCCACTGGCTCCCAGTTGCTGCCCGCATCAAGTTCAAGTTCTTGATGCTCGCCTGCGAAGCAGCAACCCAAACGACGCCGACCTACGTGAACTCCCACATTCAGGCCTACGCTCCCTCCCTCCCGCCATGCTCTGCCAAGGAACGGCGCCTGGTGCTGCCTAAGTCACTAGCTAAGCAAGTGACCAAATTCCATTCGATCCGCAGAGTCCCTTACAATCTTTAAGAAAAGGCTAAAGAGCTTCTCACCTGATGGACTGTGTAACCAAAAAAAGAAAGACTCTTTATGTGCCTCTATAGACTGCTTCATAGAACCTACTGTACATAGCACCTACTGTACATAGCACCTACTGTACATGTCCTGCTGGAGCAGAACTTCACGTTATGCCACTCTTGTTGTTCTCTTTTTAATTGCATGTGTTGTATTAAAATCTCATGTGTACGTGGCTTTGGGTAAAAGCATTTGCCAAATGGAAAATTGTAATTGTAAATGTCTGACTAAAATGCATTTCAAGCGAGATGCAAAAACTGTCAGACAAGACAAGAATGATTATTTCCATAACGCGGCTGAAACATAAAAAGGCAATCTAAAACGCAGACATATAATTATTTTATGAATTGCAGTGAAAAACACAAAAAGGATATTTCAAAAGAAAATTTCACATAAGAAAGATGGGACCGAAATTATCTAGGGGCTTTTTTTTCCGCCTTTCTTCAGACTTCAGAAAAGAGAAATTTATTTCTGCCTTCATCTCTAAATTGGATGCAATTTATTGCCTCTCTAAAGCTCATTTTTCACTGGCTTGCAGGATCCATGGGCCATGGCAGGCAATGCGTATCTGCCTGCCTCTCCTCTGGCCTCGGGTGCTAATATGTGGAAACTGGCCTGGGGATACGCAGCACCAACCAATGGAAGAGGAGGCAGCGGGACCGAGGAGAGAATCAATCCCTAATCGCCGAGGAAAAGGGAGTGGGAGGAGCCAAGACCAGGCAAAGAAGAAGGAGAGGGAGAAGAGACAGAAGACAGTGTGTTGTTTATACCGGCAGACATTTGGGTGCTGTCAGCTGACTGCCAGAGCGCTGGGATGTCAGAGAAGGAAGGAGTTATATAACCAGACTGTTAAAGCAGAGACAGAGAGAGAGAGAGAGAGAGGGAGGGGGAGGGGGGGGGGGGGCAGAGAAAAAAATGCTAGTGAAAGTGACAGGGACAACATGGCCAAAGCAAAAACAAACACAGAGCCACGGTGCTGGCTGTACACACACCAGACAGAGAGGGAGGTGAGTGTCCAACTAGCAGGGATCTCTGGTGAATAGTTAAAAATGCAAGTGCCACACAGATGTGAACACGGGTCAGGGGTTATTACATCCATCATGTATGCATTATCTTGGCGCAGGGTCTCAGGTAAGCAACGCTCGCACGCCCCTGGAGCCTCATGGTTGCCTGGTTACCTCTGCGCTGCGGAGGTTTTTGGGCTCCATCCAACTCTGCAGAAAGGAATCGCAGATAGGCCAAGCCTCAGCACAAGCCAATGCCCACTAAGGCCACTAATAGCCTCTAAAAAGTCCACTCAGCCCCACTGTGCCCACCCATCAACTACCATTAGCTTCGCACTTGAGCTGGACTCCCAACAATTGGGTATATGTCCTCCTACACCAGTGGGTCTCAACGTGGGGGTCCCTGGACCACCAGGGTTCCGTGAAGGAGTTCCAGGTGCTCCCCGGCAAATTGATGAATCGTTACATTCGCCATTATTTCACTTACAAGAACGCGGTTAAATAATGTAGAGGGATTACTATTTTAGTTTCACTGTTATCCCTCTACAATATAATCAAATAATCTAACAATAAAAACATTCTCAGATTTGGGGTCCAAGACAAAATATGTCATCAAATGGGACTCTGTGGATATAATATAGACTAAATTATGGGTCATCATTGATATGAAAAATCTCAAGAATCACTGTACTACACTATTACATCTTACTGTAACAATCAATAATTTAACAGTCCCATTTGCAGAGGGGACTGCAAAACAGCAGCTCAATACCGAGACATGAGTTGCGTTCATCTCCACACAGCCTGTGCGGACACGCACAGACAGTTAAGTACAGTTCGCTCACGGTGCATTCTGTCCTGTGACCTTGCTGCTACACATCCACAGAGCAATGAATAACTATCGCATTTCTTTGGCTGACAGCTGACACCGAGAGGCCCAGGTGATATACGAGACATGACAAGTGATTCTAATTAAATGTAGAGCTCGTGGATGTAAAGTGGCAGGAGGGGAACAAATCCTGTCCAGGCAGCGAGCGTCCAGGCGGCCTGGCCTGATCCAAACGAGATGAGCCCGGGCTGTCAGGGGCTGCCTCAGCTGTCCTGTAAGCCGGGCCCGGGCTCCCCAGGGGTACTGACAGCTTTCAGCTGGAGGGGAGAAGGCTACACGGCACAAGCCTCCTCCTGTCCTTCCACAACAACAAACACACCGTGACACACACACAAACAGGCAGCAGCGCCAACGCGAGGCAAACGCCGTGTGGAGTGGACCATGTGCATTTGTTGCATCACCGTGTGCTAACAAGCTACAAAGCGTGGTCGTCTCTATCCTGAGCCCGGATCAAGCCTGTCATGAGTGTGTCAGCTCCCAGTGTGACTCCCAGCGACTCAATAGAAAGAGGAAGAAACAGCCCTAGCAGTACCAGCACCGACCAGCACGAGGGTCGCAGGTTCGAGCCGCTGTGTTACCTCCGGCTCGCTCGTCCATACAGGCGCACAATTGGCCGTGTCTGCAAGTGGGAAGCCGGATTAAAGGAACACTCCGCCCATTTTCAACCAGCTTTGTATCATTAGAACATCAGTAGTATATCAGAAAACTGTAAACGGTTTTGAAGTCTGTCATTTAATTTGACAGTTATTGAGTGTTAAAGTGTGGACCAGTGACATCACTGGTCCACACTAACTCAAATGAATAACTCATTAACTCAAATCAACTCTCAATAACTGTCAAACTAGATGAATGATGAATAGTTTGACAGTTATTGAGAGTTGATTTGAGTTAATGAGTTATTCATTTGAGTTAGTGTGGACCAGTGATGTCACTGGTCCACACTTTAACACTCAATAACTGTCAAATTAAATGACAGACTTCAAAACCGTTTACAGTTTTCTGATATACTACTGATGTTCTAATTATACAAAGCTGGTTGAAAATGGGCAGAGTGTTCCTTTAAGGGTATGTGTCCTAGGTCGCTGCACTAGTGCCTCCTCTGGTTGGTCGGGGTGCCTGTTCGGGGGGGGGGGGGGGGGGGGGGACTGGGCGGAATAGTGTGATCCTCACACGCCCTCACACGTCCTGCCGGTGAAACCTCTCGCTGTCAGGTGAAGAGAAGCAGCTGGCGACTGCACATGTGTCGGAGGAAGCGTGTGCTAGTTTACAACTCTCTCCAGATGGGCAGAGGGGGTGGAGCAATGACCGAGACAGCAGGTGGAATTGGCCAGGTGCAATGGAGGAGAAAAAAAAGGGGGGGGGGGTGGATTCTATATCATAATGAATCAATAGGATACAGGGAGAAAGGCACAGGTGTATTTTCACCATGACTGTATTCATCCAGCCAAATGGGAACAAAGGGCGAGACATCAAGAGTTTTTCCCAGAGACGACAGCTTCTGTTCTGTGGGGACACAGTGGAGGACCCAGTGGAGGACCCAGTGGTACTCAAGGCAAACAACGAGTGTGTCAGCGTGTGACACAGGACTGCACTTTACTAGAGGACATTCACGGGGAGCCTTCAGCTCCACCAATCAGACCCCTGGAGACTGGCGGGCACCACATCAGTTAACCTCTGACCCGTCTGGAACAACTTTTGCTCCCAAGAGTCTTGGTCAGCCAGCTGACAAACAATGTACATCGCACTCTTCTCAGCCGTCAGTAGTAGCAGGCGTGTGCCAGTTGGCGTCTGTCCACTCCGCCCAAACGAACGAAGGAACAGCAGTCTATCGTAAGCTCATCTAATGCCGGGCCAGGAAAAATGTCTTTGATAATACAAAGTCATGGCTCAATGCTTTCTGCACGGGGCTAACTTCATACATCTGGCTCGCAACCTGTCGTTTTTTTCCACCACGGCAGCATAATATCTCTTTGTCTTGAGGGGGACTCTAAAAATGTACTGTCAGACTCAAACACACGGGACATTGAAATGTGTTGCACTTTAGCTGCTCCTACCTGAAATGTGATCTTAATTTGAGTGGGTCCCAAAATTCCACGGAATATATGAGAGGGTTTCTTAGCCAGATCTCCTACAGTCTATCCACTGTAATGATTGTACTGTAACTGGGCCTAGTGCAGAGAGGCCTGACAGCAAAAGACTCACAAACTGGAGTAGACATCAATTCATAAATAAAGTCGGGGAACAGTCGTCCTTAAATTCAACTTGTTCCTTTGCCAAAGTAGTGGATTTCTAAACGTACATAAGAAACTACTGTGAAACAAACAGCAGCTTTTTTTAAAGGTTATCGTGGTATACGTATTTAGCTAGCCTTCACCATCTTGCATTGATTTACTGACTAAATACCTGCAGATTGGAGCTCCGTGTGCAGTATTAATTGAGATTGATTACCTTGTTAATATGAGTGCAAATCACATGATCACTGGGCATGCTCAGTGGGATCACGTCCAACGAGAGATGCAGCTGAACAAACAAGTCGCAATGGCTGCTCAATGTACCCAGCATTCCTCTGGACTCAATGAAGGTCTCACTGTTCTGCCGTGGATGAGCTTCGAATGCTGAACAGCAAGATAGATTTGTTGTATCAAAATATGTTTTACACAAGGCAGAAACCTTGAAATTATGTTTGAGGATATGCATTTTAGTCGTGTCAAGCGTGTTACACCTTTAATTTGCGATATCTTGTCTTTTTCAGTGGCCCCGGTCCCGCCCCCCTGTCCCGCCCACAACCCCTCTATTTTGGGTGTCTCAGCAAGCCGCTGATGTGATTAGAGAGGCTGATGATTACAGTTATATAACACAATCAAATGAATGTGTGGCCTGAACACAGCTGCACTCAACCTCTCCTATCTCCCTTTCTCTTGGTTGCTCCTGTGCTCCCTACCTCCCTCAATTCCCCACCCCTTTCCCGCACGCCCCGCCCCTTCCCAGAACACACAGACACGCCCCTCTCCTCCCTGCCCCTCCCACAACACACAGACACACCCCTCTCCTCCCTGCCCCTCCCACAACACACAGACACACCCCTCCCCTCCCCTCCCTGCCCCTCCCTTTAGTCAATTAAAGTCACATCGAGGGATTAAAGAGAAGTAGGTCAGTGGAGCATTGCTGGGGGGGGGGGGGGGTGGAATGCAACAAACCACGTCAGAAGTCACTGTGTCGACCTTGTGAAACACATGGGTGGGTCCAAAACTGGCGACAGCGTGTGATCTCACCCTGCCTGGACCAATCCAGGTAGGATCCAGGCCTGCGGGACCCAGGCGCCTCCTCCTCACCTGGCGGCTTTGCAGCTCACAGGAAACCCCCCCTGGAGGGCAGCCTGGGGAGCTGCAGCCTGGGGAGCTGGGCTTTGGTGGTGGCGGTTTGATAGCCTCTACAGAACGCTTTGTCTCTGGTCGCCCCCCCGCCCCCCCTCCCTCCGCCCCCAACAGATCCTCTTCAAATGCAGGATTAGAGCAGCGCTGGAGGCAATGAGAGGCCCATAGCTCCAGTGTGAGTGGGCCATGCCAACAGCCACCATGCGAGGCAGGAACAGTGCACTTGTTGTGAGACACTTTAACGAGTGGCCTCCACTGTGTGATGGAAAGTCGGTAGGGGAGGCGAGCGAGGGGCCGGGGGGGTGGGGGGTAGAGCGCGCCTGCTGTCAACAACATAGCGTATACTGTATTTGTCGAGCTTAATCATTCTCATAGCCACCACACAACACAGAGGGAGGAATACTCATGGAGAACAACATAGCAGGCTTGTCAACACTGAACATTAACAAGTGAAAAAGAGCTTAGCACTAGTTACACGCTTGCCAGCTGTGAACATCTGGGCAGCTAAAGTAAAAAAGTGTCTTCCTGTACAGTCATGATACAGACGCCACGGCTAGTCGTTTAGCAACAACACTTCATTTAGATGAGAATAGGTCTGAAGTATAAATATGTTACAAGCCATTTGTTTACTCTCTGATAGCAGCAAGTCGATGAAGTGACAAGATCAGTAGATTGGGCATAGACAACAGATGATGTTGTAACAAGTCAGTGATTTGTGATTGTTTTGAATAGCATGGCAGCATCTCTTAGGCTATTTTATTTAGAAATATATTTGAATGTTTTACTTGAAAGTTTAAGCGGCGTTCACACCGACCTATTAAAGTTTTTCGCTGGCATCGAGTTTACATACAAAGTCAATGCAAACGAGCGATTGAGCGTATATTCGCCCGGGAGAAAAATCGCTGGGCGTCCGAGCGACAGAGACAGAGCGATAGGGAGAAAATTCGCTCGTCGCCCGAGATGAAATATCCCAACTCGAGCGAAATTACGCTGGCATCAGTCGCTCGCTGTTCAACGCTGATTGGCTGCCATGTGAGAGTGAGTCAAGGATCACACTGGCTTGGAACTGGGTTATTGTGTGGCACCAAACCACATTGACAGCTGATTGACAGGCTGACAGCTGACATGAAGTGAAGTCTGTACTACCGGTATAGAGCTCGCATTAGGAGCACGCTGATAGGCTTAGCTTGTAAACAACTACGGTGGCTCGTAGTGGACAAATATCATGACATTGCGTAACGTTATAGCCCCCAGATGTCCGTCAATAGACTACTTGCACAACTCCACTACTTCCTGAAATGAGTAGGGCATAGTGGTTTCCTGTCCTACACTATAGACCAAATCACCGTGACGTCACCATGTAAACAAATTTACTTCCGGGTACCACTTGGGGAAGGCGGCAGGTTTAAATGTGCGTGTTGTCAAATAAATGCTGTCAAACCCTCTCGTTGTTTTCGGCCGACTACTTTCAATTTAAATGGTTAAACGGTTGGTAAACATGCTTGTCCGACGTATCTAGCCTTTCTTCTGTGTTTGTTTTATGTAGTGTTAGCTAGCTAATAACGTTTGTTTGTCTGTCAAACTCGCTGTTTTTTTACGTTACAGAGAGAGTAACCTCGCGTCACCAGGCTCTTCTCGGCGAGAAAGAGCCTGGTACAGACAGAGCTACTGACGCCACGTCAATTTAATTTAGCTTCAAGTCTACTCTAGTCTGGTCCAACAGGTAAATTAGCTAGTCTGGTCTCCACTAACGTTAGTGAAAGTGTTGTTATGAATGATATTAAACAACAACACAACACGGACGAACCATTTTTGTCTTCTTTGTCTGTTTTTGTCTTCAACACGTCAGTTTGTGCCGTCCACCGCCATTATAATGTGTGGACCTCAGGGGTACCCGGAAGTAAATGTAAACATCCCGCTGATTTGGTCTATAGGATGAACTGATTAATGTCAGGTGTGCCTGACTGCTGCAGTCACAACAACAGTGATCAGGCACACCTGACATTAATCAGTTCATCCAATAGTGTAGGACAGGAAACCAAGATGCCCTACTCATTTCAGGAAGTAGTGGAGTTGTGCAAGTAGTCTATTATTGTGCCTGTTGATGAGCGATTTAAACAGAGCGATTCCAAAGGGTTCAATCGAGCGACAGAGAGAAAAATAAATATCTCGTGTGAACACAGCTTTACTCTGAGTCTGAGGCTTTAATGGTAAAGACACAATGCCTTATTTTGAGGTGTCAGCCATTTGATGAAGAGTTATTTAAACGCACTAATTAATTGTAATTGTGTAATTGCGGTTGTAGCCCATTAAGCATGATTTCATAATTTTTCCGAGCGAATTAGCATGTGCCACTTGCCATATTTAGCTGATTTCACTTGATTTACTTAGTTTAATTGGTGTTCATAAAGATATATTCAGTTTAATTTTAGACACAAGCAGTTCAACAAGGCAAAAAATCCTACACTCTCCAGCACATGTAGCTTACAGTAGATCTTTGTCTGGCACCCTTTATGTCTGGCACCCTTTAAAAAAAACTTGAAAGAATTTGCCCACCAGGCACCTCTTTTTTTAACAGACCACTACAGTAAATAGATGTTTGTGAGAATGGCAGGTCATGGGTTAGGGTTAGGCTTGTTATTGCTACTGTATTAAGCTATTGAAAGGAAGTCTGAAGCACAGTGGGCGACCTTCGATCAACACTCTCCACCTGATCACCACTCTCCACCTGACCACCTCTCCACCTGATCACCCCTCTCCACCTGATCACCACTCTCCACCAGACCACCACTCTCCACCTGATCACCCCTCTCCACCTGACCACCACTCTCCACCTGATCACCCCTCTCCACCTGATCACCACTCTCCACCTGACCACCACTCTCCACCTGATCACCCCTCTCCACCTGATCACCACTCTCCACCTGATCACCACTCTCCACCTGACCACCACTCTCCACCTGATCACCACTCTCCACCTGATCACCCCTCTCCACCTGATCACCCCTCTCCACCTGACCACCACTCTCCACCTGATCACCCCTCTCCACCTGATCACCACTCTCCACCTGACCACCACTCTCCACCTGATCACCCCTCTCCACCTGATCACCACTCTCCACCTGATCACCCCTCTCCACCTGATCACCACTCTCCACCTGACCACCACTCTCCACCTGACCACCACTCTCCACCTGATCACCACTCTCCACCTGATCACCACTCTCCACCTGATCACCCCTCTCCACCTGATCACCACTCTCCACCTGACCACCACTCTCCACCTGACCACCACTCTCCACCTGATCACCACTCTCCACCTGACCACCACTCTCCACCTGATCACCCCTCTCCACCTGATCACCACTCTCCACCTGACCACCACTCTCCACCTGACCACCACTCTCCACCTGATCACCACTCTCCACCTGATCACCACTCTCCACCTGATCACCACTCTCCACCTGATCACCCCTCTCCAGCTGATCACCACTCTCCACCAGATCACCACTCTCCACCTGATCACCACTCTCCAGCTGATCACCACTCTCCAGCTGATCACCACTCTCCAGCTGATCACCACTCTCCAGCTGATCACCACTCTCCACCTGATCACCACTCTCCAGCTGATGGAATTGACAGAGATGTACTGAAGTCAATATACAAAGCTCATTCAGAGAGTTGGGCTGAGATGTAGGAGGCTAAGCTAAGGTGTGGGCAGACAAGCAAAGCTGCAGCCGCACCAAAGTCAGAGGGATTTGCAGCACCATGTGTAATGCTCCCTGATGACCACTAAAGGGCCTAGGAGGAGGAAATGAAATAATTCCGTTTGACATCAGATAGCCCAAAACACTTTCCCATGTTGAGCTCATAATGCAGCCCTCTCATTGCCTGTCTCACTCTTTCCAAAATACACAATCTGCACCGCTGCAGCACAAGGAAACCGATATTATTTGAAACACTATAATAATGACTGTCGATGTGACCGCCGGATTAGATTTGTTTTCCCGGTTTAGTTTTTTCCTGTCATCGCTAAAAACCAAATGCGTTTTGTTTTATCTAATAACCATTATAGCGGGTAACTAATACAATATTGTGCATTATCCCTGATGAGGCATGAAACTAAGCACAGGGGAATCAATGCTTTCTGCTGCAGACTGCCATCACTTCAATTGAGTGAACAGTGCTTTGATATTTTCTGCTTTGCGCTTGACCATGCTCATAATTTCATTTCATGTTGAGGTCTACTCATCCACTGTATTTATTATTATTATTATTAATAATAATAATAATAATGTTGTTGTTGTTGTTGTTGTTATACAATTTGCTGAAAATATTTTCCCCCTTTCTTCCTAGAGGGTCATCTACAAATAGCATTGTGGAAACTTGGGAAATGTAACTAAACTACTAACTTGAAGGAATCTCAAACTAATTGTGTTCAAACTACAAAGGCTTTCAAAAAGTAGTCCAACTTGATTAATGACATGAGAAATGACAGACAGGTAGACAGAGAAACACATCTGACACTTAACAGCTGAGCAATTGTCACTTGGTTTTTTGTCTGGGGAAAAACCTGAAACATCTGTGAACTGTGCAGAGGAGGAAAACCTAATCAACAGGAAAGGTAGAAATCAGAAATGAATATGTATTCATATACAGTACGTGCAAATATGAATCTCCACCACTGCCGTAGACAGAGGGGGGCATAAAATAGACTGAAAAGAGTATGATTTTGAATGAACTAGTATAAAAATACTGCTACATTTGGTTTAGGTGTAGAGCGTGGTGCCGGTTGGGAGAGCACATTGCATGTGGGAGGGGTATCTATATAGCTCAACAGTCACGTGACATTGTGACATCACCTTGGGTCCGGAAGAGAACTTTACCATTCATTTCTTCTCAACAACACTACTGGGGCAGTGGTGGCCCAACGGTTAGAGAAGCGAGCTTGTGACCGGAAGGTCGTCGGTTCAATCAATCCCCAAGACAGGATAAATCTGCGTGGGGAAAGTGAAAAGGCAGCGTTTGCCCCTCCCTCATTACCACCACTGAGGTGCCCTTGAGCAAGGCCCTCAGCCCCAACTGCTCGAGTGGAGCTGCTCAGTGGCCAGCAGATCAGACTGCGGTTGTACTGGTCAGCTTCCAGGTATCAATGTGTGTGTGAATGTGAACAGGCCCATACTGAAAAAGGGAGCATTGATCTCAGTGAGACTCCCCTGAATAAATCAAGGTAACGAAAATGCCATATACATTGATTTTCAGTGGGAAAGTATCTCTTTAATGCATTAACTGCTGCATTAATCGCTAGCAATGTACAGTATTAACCTCGCTCCTTGATTGATAATTACAATGTAATGATTGCTTTTGATACTAGATAAGTAAAGTACTAATGACCTACACTGTATTGTGCTTAGAAACATGACTGTTAGATTCCTTCATGAGAGACAGGTTCAGATACAGTATACTGTATATTATCATCTTATGCTTAAGAATCATTGTAGAAACAGTGACTGAGCAAACGGGTTGTTTCTCACCTGTACAATCTTATCACAAATTCTTACTTGTCTCAAGATTTGCCTGTAAAACAACAGTGGGAAAGGGATTTGAATTATGAGTTTCAGGATGACGAGTGGGACCAAATCCTGCGCAGAATCCACTCTTCCTCTATCTGTGCCCGTCACAGCCTTATTCAACTTAAGCTCATTCATCGAATATATTGGACTAAAGTTAGACTGTCTAAATTCAATCCCGCCCTTGACCCCCTTTGTGATAGATGTAAGCAGGCTCCAGCCACTTTGACGCACATGTTTTGGTTCTGCCCCAACTTATTTTCATTTTGGAAATCAATTTTTGATTCTATTTCTACAGTATTAAAAATAACCATTGACCCTTCCCCGTGTATTGCACTTTTCGGCCTTCCACCTAAAAACATCTCCCTTCCCAAGCCCCAGAAAGATGCTCTGGCCTTTTCGATGTTAATAGCCAAGCGGCTGATTCTTATGGGATGGAAATCCACTCAACCACCCTCTCATGTACAGTGGATGAGAGACCTAATGAGTTGCTTACATCTTGAAAAGATCAGATATACTAGACAAAACAAGGCAGATACATTTACTTCTCTCTGGAACCCATTTATTTCTCTTTTTTCCTCTCTCCCTGCTAGTGACCTCACCCCCGTAGTGGCTCCCCTAGTTTAAGTTTAAGTTCCTAGTCAATAGTCATAGTAAATATTCTTACAAATCTTCTATCGTACTACCAGAGATAACCTCTATGTTTGTTTTTGTTTATTTGTTTTTGTCTTAGATGTATGTCATGTTATTTTTCTTTTTCTTTTTTCTTCTTCTCCTTCGTTAATTGCTGTCAGGGTTGTGGGTGGGGGGAAGGGATTTTGTTTAATTTTTTTTATGTCTTTTAGGTATAACCTGCTATTTACTGTTGTCTGAGATCTTTGCTTGTCTGGCTGAAAAAAATAATAAAAATGGATTTAAACTTAGAAACAGTGACTGAGAGCAGCGACTTGTTAATGGCACTTAGCAGGGCTATATGTCACTATAAAGCTTTCAATAAGGCATCAAAAGAGGGAGGTACGGTGGTGCAGTGGTAAGCACTATCGCCTCACAGCTCGAAGGTCGTGGGTTCGATTCCCACCTGGGCCGATGTGAACACTGAAGGAATGCGTGCCCGTCC
Source organism: Poromitra crassiceps (assembly GCF_964638095.1). Taxonomy (NCBI): domain Eukaryota; kingdom Metazoa; phylum Chordata; class Actinopteri; order Beryciformes; family Melamphaidae; genus Poromitra; species Poromitra crassiceps. The sequence continues at coordinate 25,616,676 of NC_139636.1, forward strand.
GCATGTCCTCGAGTGCCCACCACCCGGGTGGGGGTCGGCAAAATGGCCTTTCTGTGTGGAGTTTGCATGTTCTCCCCGTGCCTCCCGGGGGTCTCCTTCATATAGGAACCCCCTTCACAAAAACATGCAACATCCTGGTTGCTTATATGGTTCCTCCTCTGATCGTTAAGGGCGCCTGTTCAGAGGGAGGGGAACTGGTTGGAATAGCGTGAACCTCCCACGTGCTATGTCCTACCGGTGAAGCTTCCTCGGGCAGGTGAAAAGAAGCGGCTGACTTGACTGCCCATGTCTCGGAGGATACATGGAATCAGTCTCGGCTCTCCCCAGATCGGCAGAGGATGGAGTAGCAACCAGGATTGAGTAATTCAAATGAGCACTAAACGGGGGATAAAAATGGGATAAAAAATCGGGGAAAAATAAATAAAAATAAAATAAAAAATAAGGCATCAAAAGAAAAAGAAAATTGCTTCACTCTCAAACAGTGGGACTGGGAACAATGTTGCTGCTCGATGATGATGATAGCCTAATCAGCTCCAGATGCATCTGGAGACACACTGACTCATCATCCCATCTGCTTATGCGCTGTAAGCATTGACTGTATAAAATATGGACGGCATGACAGCTCCTCAGATGTGAGGCCAAAACATCTTGATCACCCCCTGGTGGCTGGCTGCAGTATAGATCATAAATACTGCCCCCTCCATGTTAGCGGATGGGTAATCTCTTAAAATAGCCGCATGGGCTCCTGCAATTAAATGCTGCCAACAACTACATCTGTGCTTTACGGAGGGGAAAGTTGGTCAAAATGGATGTTCCGCTTAAAGGCGGCTCATTTCCCCAATCACCTGCCTCGGTTATGTTTACATGTGTCGTGATTGGTTGAATACCATTTAACTTCATTCCGGTCTGTCTCTCGCCAAATTTGAATGGGCAAACGTACAGACTGTCGAGTGTCTATGGAGCATTCGAAGATTTAAGAGATAGTTTGCCTTGAGAGACTAGCGGATGGGACATGACAAGCCAAAAAAAAAAATCTAAGTACACGCCAATTTTTTTTCTCCACAAAGGTGGTTTGTCATCTTAGGTAGTTCTTATCACTTGGGAGGATCACGCTATTCCCACCATCACCATTTCCCTTCCACGCCGACCAGGCACCCCGACCGAGGCGCTAGTGCAGCGACCAGGGCACATACCATCAATCCGGCTTCCCACCACCCAGACACACGGCCAATCGTGCCTGTGTGGACGCCCGACCAAGCCCGTAGGTAACACACGGGGCTAAGAACCAGCGACCCTCGTGTTGGTAGGCAGGGAATCTACCGCTACACTACCCGGACGGCGCTCAAGTGTTAATTTTTCCGATAAGTTTCTTTTTAGTTAGTTATTTGCCGATATAAAAAGGGTTGATTGACAGCTGTGACAGCCACTCTCAAACCTCCGTCAGCCCGACTCCGGCTCCAAACGACGCCACACAAGCAAGATAGCAACTCGCAGAAACAATATATTTTGGCTTCATATATAGTGGCAGGAAGCGCGGACGCATTGTCCATATATTATACAGTCAATGGCTGCAAGATGAAACACTGCACTGTTTAAGGCATTGATTTCTGATAAAGAAGTGGTCAGGGTGAGACAGAGCTGCCACATCAACACTCCATCAGGACAACGCCCGGGCAGGGATGTTGGCGTGAGTCCATCTGCTCACACTGCCTCTCTGTAACGAGCGTGTTATCTCATCCCGATTTCAATTAGAGCAGGACACAGATCTAGACAGCTGCATGTTAAACAGCCTGCACCTCAGGATCCCCCAACATTATCAGATGCCAAGAAGACTGAGACAAACCTGATTGGTTCTGTGACAAATCGGCGGAGTTCACGGTTTGAAAACGACTCGAGAATCCATTTGTTGCGCCTATCACATGGAGACATATCACAAGATATGAAGATACGATTTGGATTAGACGAACGTTGTCGAGGATAATGCAATGCTCATACCTAGAGTACTCGGGAAGATTGTTTATTGTATATGAAGTGGACAGACCCAGCCGGCCAAAACAGTCGTAACACCATGCATTCAACCCTTTAGCTGAATGCATGAATGGTGATATAAAACGCACAAAGGGGGATTACTATATTCATTGTAATAATATACAATACAAAAAAAAGACTTGAAGTGTTCTGCCCTCTGATCAACAACAAGACTAACATATTCAGAGCAATTCTTTATGTCTCCATATACATACAGACAGTGGCTCAGTGTTTATCGTTTGCTTTATCAAAGCGTTGTCAGAAATGTTCAGATATATATTTTTAGAGGTAAAAATGAATAAAGATGGCAATATTGCTCGCAAGATTTGCCAATCTGACCCTTTGAGGAAATGGCTGTGACAGTGTGAAATTCCATCGACTCGTCGTCGCCGTGGAGATGAAGGTCTAAGAAAAGCAAGGGATGAAATGTGCGTCCCCAGAAGAGCCTAATGCTCTAATCTTTGCTTTGTGAAGGAAAAAGACCAGTGAGTCAGATTTACGTCACTATTTGTTTGCTCTTTTTTTCCCCCCCCGCCCACAAATGCTCTCTTCCTGCTTCCTCTTTCAGACGTGCCTCCAGGAGATGAATCGCTTTGCAGTGTCGCTCCTCATTTAAATGGAGTGGGCGGGATGCGGGGAGGGTATTTTAATCACTTATATAAATATTTGCATTCGCAAGGGCTGACCCTCGGAATAGCCTATTACTTCATCTCTTTCACCCGCTGGCCCCCGCCTCTCATCCCAGACACGCTTATTTACCTCTTCTGCTCAGCCATTCAATACGACTCCAAACCAGCCCAGAGACATTAGCATAGCCACACAGCTCCACACAAGCAGACGGCTATGCAGCTTTGTTCGCCGCTTTGTTCTGAGGGGGACAAATGAAGCCTACTATAGTGAGACTAGGCGAGGAGGAGGAGAGAGGGGGGGGGGGGGGTGGACCACTGGGGAGACTGGCAAGTCCTCTGTGTCTACCCTCTAATGCGTTGACAGGGAGTAATAAATTGATCCGAGCGTCGGGCATCATGCCGACCTTGAGATCTCCTCTTAAAGTGGCGTCCGGGCGGGCGGCGGAAAGCGAGAGGTGGTCATCATCAGACGACACTGCGTGTGTGTGTGTGTGTGTGTGTGTGTGTGTGTGTGTGTGTGTGTGTGTGTGAGAGGTGGTCATCATCAGACGACACTGCGTGTGTGTGTGTGTGTGTGTGTGTGTGTGTGTGTGTGTGTGTGTGTGTGTGAGAGGTGGTCATCATCAGATGACACTGCTGTGTGTGTGTGAGAGGTGGTCATCATCAGACGACACTGCTGTGTGTGTGTGTGTGTGTGTGTGTGTGTGTGTGTGTGTGTGTGTGTGAGAGGTGGTCATCATCAGACTACACTGCGTGTGTGTGTGTGTGTGTGTGTGTGTGTGTGTGTGTGTGTGCGTGTGTGTGTGTGTGTGTGTATGAGGTGGTCATCATCAGACTATACACTGTGTGTGTGTGTGTGTGTGTGTGTGTGTGTGTGTGTGTGTGTGTGAGAGGTAGTCATCATCAGACTACACTGCTGTGTGTGTGTGTGTGTGTGTGTGTGTGTGTGTGTGAGAGGTGGTCATCATCAGACGACACTGCGTGTGTGTGTGTGTGTGTGTGTGTGTGTGTGTGAGAGGTGGTCATCATCAGACGACACTGCGGTGTGTGTGTGTGTGTGTGTCTGTGTGTGTGTGTGAGAGGTGGTCATCATCAGACTACACTGCGGTGTGTGTGTGTGTGTGTGTGAGAGAGAGGTGGTCATCATCAGACTACACTGCGTGTGTGTGTGTGTGTGTGTGTGTGTGTGTGTGTGTGTGTGTGTGTGCGTGCGTGTGCGTGTGTGTGTGTGTGTGTGTGTGTGCGTGTGCGTGCGTGTGTGTGTGTGCGTGCGTGTGCGTGTGTGTGTGTGCGTGTGTGTGTGTGTGTGTGCGTGTGTGTGTGTGATTTAGTGGGAAGACTGGGCGATAGTGATCTGGGATGGATCTCAGAAGAGACAGGGGCTCGTGCATCTTTAATTGTTCAGAGGAACAGAGCCTCATCACAATTATAGAGCATTCAGGAAGCCTCCAAACTCATTTAGCGCTCCTCATCAGGGAGCAGGAATCCACTAAACACAAATTCCTCTTCTGCCGCCCGCGGCAAAAAGCCTTCAAAAAAAAGGAAAAGAAAAAAAGGAAGATTAATAAGATACGAGATTTAAGAATATCCAAAAGACAGAGGAGAAGACTCATTGTTGAAATAAAATGTCTCGACGTGTCAGTATACTAGGGGGAAGAGAGGAGACAAAGTATCAATATGCACAGAAAAACTTGACAATATTACAACACCCTTATTGTCCATTTCAGGATTTTAATTAAACCTTTTGTAAGCGCTAAAATTATTTTTCGGTAAAGCAAAAGGCTCTCATATTGTCTGGTGTTTATAGCCACTGCTCATCGTCTGCCTGCTGGTAGTGCTCTCACAGGGACGCTGAGTGAAACATACGCTCACGAGAGAGAGAGAGAGAGATCTGCACACAGCAATACACCTAACATTCATTACAAACCTTCTCATCTCTCTAAGCGCACTTAATCTACTTCGCCTTCCACTTGATGAGCTAAATTACAACCGTAATTGAACCAGCGCACATGTTGAGCAAATGTGAGTTCACTCATCCGTGCGACTGCGGCAGGAGATGCATTAAAACAATAAAACACAAATTAATCAAGTCAATGTTGTGCGACACGCGCCTCAACGATAAACACATAAACAATTTGCGGCAGACGGTGTTGCACGTCGTGATATGAAGTGAAAGATGGCCGTGTTGTTTGAATAGCTTTGGGGCGTACAGTACGGCGTCGTGCAACAACACGTTAAAGACACAGAGTTATTTTCTTCCTTATCTTAATGGAGACGGCGCTCTATACCGGAGCCGTTGTCGAGGATTTCCCTGGGCACCGGCAGCAAAGTGCACTCTGCTGCGGGTGCCTTGCAGGGCCCTCAGTGCGATGTAGCATCCCAGAACGAAGCCCAGAGTGAGAGACAGGTGTGACCAGGTGTCTCTCTCCCTTTCTCTCTCTCTCTCTCACACACACACACACACACACACACACACACGCGCGCGCGCGCGCGCGCGCGCGCACACACGCGCACACACGCGCGCACACACACACACACACACACACACACACACACACACACACACACACACACACACACACACACACACACAGCAAACCGAACTCCATACCCCCCCCCCACCATTCAAGCAATCCACATTGAGGCTTTCAGGGTCCATGAGAGTGAATAAATATTTGAGGGAAAGTAAGCTCAAGCATCCTGCACCTTTTCAAACGGTACATTTTTAATGCCGCCTCAGACTGGCCAAGCACTTTATTGTTCATTTTCAGGAGGAACAATGTTGACAAAGATGTCTTTATCCACATCTTTATAGCAGATATTACAGATATTCTGTGGCACGAGAGTATTTACTCTAAGAGTTCACCAGCACTCTCTCTAGAACCCTATGTTATCTATTAGAGGTGTTTTTTGTCTATATAAATCAAGTAAGTGAAGTAAGTGAAGCAGTATATTCTAATGAGGGACCTTATATTCTGTGCTCTCCAACAGTAACAGCAACAGTAGTAACAGGAGAGTACAGCACTGATTCTCAACCTTTTGTTGTTTTGTTTCTCAGACCCAAATCTGGCAATATTTTTTATTGTTAGATATAATTCCATGACTACCTACTGTAGGTAGAGACATAACAGTGAAACTATGATCATAATAGTCATTCTCTAATTGGTTTAACTTCTTGTCATTTAAATAATGTTGAAGTAAAAAAAAAGAAAAGAAGCAATTTGCTGTTGTAGAGCGATACAATTTTTAGTCAGACAAAAAATAATGTCACCAATCTGCACCTGTAGAGGGCATTGTGATGCACGTAAGGAAGGAGTGCCGTCTGAAGCTGAGAAACCAGACGTGGCAGCACTATACTGTCACCACAGTGCGAGGCTCCCTCTGGGTAATCACATTTCGCCCCTGATCACGGCTCTCTTTAGTCATCACGGTCACACGAGAGAGAGGGAAAAAGAAGTGACATAATTTCCTCCATTTTCAAGCACATCTGTTCCACATCTGACAGCCATCCAGACAGATCGAGGGAGGTTTTCTGCCCCCGCTGTGGCGATTGTAAACAGGCCATTCGGCTTGCGTTGTTAACTCAAACAAGATGTGGGGGCCCGGGGCCGGGGCCAAGTCTGCGCTCAACCCGGGGGCCCCTCTGATCGGCCTGGACTCGGGGACAGATTGCCTGCTTGCTGGATGTCAGCCTCGGACGGACCACAGCACCTGGTCTGAGATCAGTGAGGGAGCACGGAGAAAAAACAGGGTCTCTTTTTAGAGACGAGGGGGGTCTGTCTGTAGCGAGAGCCAGAGCCGAGTGCTGCTGAGCACATCACTCGCGTTGCATAACATCGCCTGCTTCAACACCGGCCTTAACGAGGAGAGAGCTTTTCAATTCCACTCACAGCCGAGAGAGAGAGAGAGAGAACGAGAGAAGAGCGTGAACGAGAGAGGGAGAGAATAAAAGCACAGGGCTGCAGGAATCAGGAGATGCAATGATGATTCATCGATTAGTTGTTAACTATTAAATGAATCGCCAACTATTTCTGATAATCGATTCGTCAGTTTGAGTTGTTTTCTAAGGGAAAAAAGGCCAAATTATATCTTTGAATATCTTTGGATTGTTGTGGACAAAACAAGACATTTGAGGACGTCACCTTGGGCTTTGGGAAACACCGATCGACATGTTTCACCATTTTCTGACATCTTATAAACCAGAACGACTACTCGATTCATCGAGAAAATAACCGACAGATTATTCGACGATGAAAATAATCGTTACTGTAGTAGTGACAGGCTTGCAGCCCTACAGGAATCCCGTTTGTAGTTTGAAGATGAGCTCGCTCCAGACAAAAGGTGTCACTCCCGAGTGTCTGGTGTAATGTGGCTAATCTCCCCGCTGAAGAGATGCTAACCGGCCGCGTTGAAACCTCTCGTTCATCGGTCGCGCCGCGTCGCTCGCTGGCACTTCTCCATCGGAAGGGGCATCATTTAGTGCGTAAACACGCCGCTGGTGTGACGGGTATCAGAGACGCTCTCTCTAATCATACACACATACCTCAGCACCGTGGCACGTCCTCATCTATCTCCCTCTCCTCACAGGCACAAGCGCAAGCCTCCCCAATCAGGATGGAGAAATACCCTGTGGACCAACTACCACTGTCTAACGCAGACAGAGAAACACGGCAGAGCTGAGACGAAAAGACGGCGCGGGCCCATTTACCCAGAGGTGTGTTGACACTGATCGACACGCAGGACTACACCCTCGTGTTTGAGAAGAAGGATATTATGCAGACAGCCAGCCATCCTTTACACCACCTTTCCTCCGTCAGGTAGAAGGTGGAACAGGAGGGAACAATAATGGTTTCATGCATGGTGCTGTGGAGTATCACTTGGTAAGGTCTCTCTCCCCACCCCCCCTCTCTCTGTCCTCTCTCTCTCTCTCTCTCCCCGCCTGCTTTGTGAGCTGCTGGGGAGCTGGTGCAGTTTAAGAGGAAGGGGGTATTATCTCAGACTCTTGCCAGCCCAGTGCACTCTTTGGGATAATGTTCTTATTGGGCGTGATCCTCCGACTGCAGAAGTCATGCTGTCTTTACTCAGAAAAGCAGAGGGGGGCCTTGAGGTGGGTGGCTGCTTTCACCCCAGCAGGGGGCGGGGGGGGTGGGGTGGGGGGGGGGGGGGGGGGTTCTGTCTCACTTGCTTGGACCCACGTGTTGGCAGGAAATTTGAGTATTAGTATAAACACTGATGATTCATATTGTCAGATTCATATTGTCAGAATTACAGTACTTGTATAATCACATCAAAAATTGAATACAAAAACTTATAGACAGTAGGTTTACATCCCTCTTATTGACCATGATGGCAAATAAAAAGTGAGCAAAAGTAGACTCTAAGTTTGAGATTTTATGATATGAAAATGTAAAATTCCATTTAGTTCGTAATACTCACTTTCGGTCGACCTCAGCCAAATATTGCACGACGGAGAATCTACTTGAGAAGCCGTCTTGGTGGTGCACCTGTTTGACTCTGCTCACGCCAAACAAACTAACCGCCCTGGAGGTCATGTGGACCAAAGACAGAACATTTCATCTATTCTCTGCTCGGTGAACTTTGCAGAAACTTTCTCAGTGTAACCATAAGCTGTGTCAATATTGAACTCAGGGCCTGACAGGATGTGCAGTGGAACCCACAGGGGCATGCAGTGCCATAAGAACAGTAGAACACAGGAATGCAATAACAGAACGAGTGTCCAATAACGCTGCACGAGCGTAGCGTAGAGACGGGCACGACTTCAGCAGCCCGGCAAAGACTCGTACTAAGCAGAGCCACGACTGTCTCTAAAGCGTACAGAATTAAACATCACATTATGTTAGCATCTCCCCTCCAGCGTCACATCTGAGAGTCTTTTGAAGAATAAATAAACAATCTTATGAGGCTTCAGATGACAACATAGCACACTGCCAGCTTCCCAACATCTGATAAGGTCCATCTCCTTGCCTGTGGCTCGCAATCAGAGGGATCAATTTCAATCTGGAGACGTGATAAAGAGAGTTGACAATGTGCGCCGGCAGCTGTTAATACACAATGTCACTCATGTCTGAAAATAACTGATGAGAAATGATCTAAGCTCAAAATGTACATTGATTTCATTACTGCATCCCCACCATTCCAATAATGGCAGCTACTGTATGACTTCTACTGTCTCTGTGCAACGCTACAAAAAAGTCAACGACATGCTATTCTCAAATGCATGAGATGGGATATCGTATCGCTGCCAATACTGACGTAACTCACATATCAGATATCGGACTGACCTTGCAGATCCACA